>NC_072773.1:1851695-2022460 GCF_022539595.1 Amphiprion ocellaris
GGCGTTTTTTTTGCGCCAAAATTCATGATGATTTTTTTTTCAAAGAGAACCTTACCATAGTGTTTTTCACGGCCTCCTTTACATTATTTCATCATATGGCACGTTTTTACAACATGTTGAAAAATCGAATTTTTTTCCCTCTCTATCTCCCCACACATCCACCAACCACTGGAACACATCTCCAAAGTTCTGCTGGACCAGCTCAGCTTCCCCTCAGAAGAAGTGCTGCCACCTGCCAGATGAAGGAGCCTTTTGAGAGGCAGCTGGCATCATGATTGGACTGTACTTTGGTCTGTTCCAATCCAGCTTCAGCTCCAGAGACGGCAGGCGGGACGAGTCAACGGAGGCCTGGTGGACGAAGACATGCAGATGAGTACAATCCAGAAAACAACAGAGGAGGAGTGCAGTGGCCCAGAGCCAGAACAACCAGAGTAGCATCATATGTCTCTTAGAAAGCATCATAGTATAGCCTTTGGTATGAAAAAACGCCATCATACACATCGTATATTGTACAAATAACAAGTCAAAGGAAAGAGACATACATTGTAGAATTGTAGTAATTGTGAGCTGACTGATTCACTGATTATCAGTGTTTTATTTTTTACTGATTTACGGTAATAAATACATTTAAAAATGGCGCTACTTTGGCTATGAACCTTTATCTACCTGTGGTCGCTCTGTCTTCTGGAGTGATTTGATTGGTTATATGTCACGAATAAAACTCCTTTAACTTAATATCTGTAAACAAAACAAAAACGTATCAACAAAGTTTTCTTTTAGAGTTTGTGTTCTTCTAAGTTTAACTCCAAGATTTTAAATCCAAACTCCAAGATTTTAAATCCAAACACCTGTCTATCTGAATGCACAATGTCACTTTTTGCTGCTTTCATGCAATTTCGTAACATATTGATCATATTCTACTGGTTCGTTCCATTTCATCTACCTCCCATATTGCACATATCTGACCTCCTTTGCACATGGTGTCCTTTTCAATATTGTTTTGTTATATATATACATTCGATTTTATTATTGAATGTTGATATTTTATTACTTACTGCTTGTTGTTGTGCACCGTCCAGTGGAAGCTATTTATATTTTCGTCATGCCATGTATGATGACAGTAAAGATATTCTATTCTAAATACTTTCATTTACTGTAATTGATCATTTACTCCAAATGTCTCACTAATAATCATTATCAGCCTTAAAAACCCACAAAACACCCCTCTATACTGGACCACACTTAGTACAGTCCGGTTCCCCCTTCCATAAATCTGCTTGGAATCTTCCACTTCCTGTTTGTCAAAGTGGCCTTCTACCTGGACAGGTTTTGTTGGAGCTCATGCAACAAACATTTTGGGTAACTGCACTTTAATATGGATGGATGACACTGAATTAGAGTCTGTTTTAATGAGACTGAGTTAAGATGTGTAGCTCTGTCATTAAATAGGAAATTATTTCTCAGAATTCACAGAGAAAAGTCTGAAATGTTTGCTAGGTTAGCGTCCCACATGTTCTTTGGCTCAGCTAAAGCTAACTCTCTCCAACTTCTGGATCTCTTGAGTTGCTTGTTGTTAAAATATCTTGCTAGAGGTGCTGAAGCTCAGAAAGTCTGAGATGTTTGTTCAGAATAAGCTCATTCTCAAGTCTGATCTGAACTGTCCTCTTTTGTTTGAACTTTCCCTAAACTTAGGAGTTAATGACAGAGCAGCACATCCAGACTCAGTCTCATTTATGTAGAGATTAAACTTCAGTGTCATTCATTGATGTTAAAGTGCAGTTTTTCAAATGTTTGTTGCACATGCTCCCGACCAAACCAGTCCAGGTGGAAGACGATGTGAAGAGAAAGCTCCAGAGGATGAATATCACACATTTACGTTGGAAATAAATGTCCTTTAATTAGACATTGTCATGCAAAAGTTGGATTTCCCTTTAATGATGTTCAAATCTTTGTTGAGTGTTTTGTTGATGTTGGTTTCTAAATGTTTTCTGACACTCGGCCCCAAAGATTAAAACCTTTTACGGCTCACAAGCTGCAACAATTCACACATTATCAACTATCTTTCTGACTAAACTAAGATAAAAAGTGAAAAACTGCCTGATTCCTGCATCATGAATGTAAATCTTTTTGGTTTTTATGACAGTAAACTGAATATATTTGGGTTTGACATTTTATAAACCAAAACAAGAAATGAATTAGTGGAGAAAACAATCAACAGATTAATGGACAAAGAAAATGTGTTTTCCAACATATATGGCTGAATTACTCCAACATTACATGATACATACAATTTTAATTCAATTTTATTTATATAATACCAATTACAGGTCAGATTGTCTCAATATGCTTTATTTTTATATTTTTTTGTCATATTTAAAATATGACAAAGTAAAAAATTTAAACCTCTTGACTAATCCAATTTATTATTTGGTTTTTAAGAGACTAATGGACAATTAAAATAAGTTTCTCCACTAAAACTAATAAACATGAGGTCAAATAGAAGGAAGAGTTTTAAATACTGCAGTCCCACGACGACAAGAATAAAGTTTGTCAACAAAAACTAAATCTGCTGGTGGATTCCATTAAAGTCCTAATAAATGATAATAAAGTGTGATACTAAAGGTTTGTGGTGCTAAAAATATCAAAGATATCGAGTTGAACATCTGGATGGAGGTTGATAAAAGTTGACCTCCCTTCATTTCTGTGGAGCCGACTCCATGGATTTTATGGATGGTGGTTAAAGACCTGCTCTTCTAGTGGTCTTCCTTCTAGTCGCTGTAAAAGGTCAGTCCATCCTGGCCGACTTCAACACCTCTTCATGACAACTTGTTCTGCCTCCGACCTGGTGGAAACTCCAGAAACTCGGGAAAACCTGTGGAGACTCGAAGAACTCGTGGAGACTCGAAAAACTCGTCAGTCGGGGGAAGGTGTGGTGGGCGGTGGGGGGAGTCAGGGCGGAGAGTAGGCGGAGAGGTGGGTGGTGGCCTCCCCGCCTACTTCCCCCACCCACCTCCCCGCCTACTCTCCGCCCTGACTCCACCCAGACTCCGCCTTGGCTCCACCCATGTGGTCACACAGAAACTACGATGCCAAAGGGACGACGAATTTATTTCTTTTTATCTGATCTGTAGCTCAGTGAGTTAAGGATTTGCCTATGGAGCTGCAGGTCGCCGGTTCAAGACCACACACTTCTTAAGTTTTCTCAAAATCCTGACAAAGACAAAGAAAAAAAGTGCCGGTGGTGGGTCTTGAACCTGCGACCTTCCAGTCCGCAGACTCTCTTCTTATCCCCCTGAGCTATTCGCTCAGATACTAATTCTTCTTTTTTTTGCGCATTTATCATCTATTTTTTGTCGTTTTCGAGTTTTTTTTTTAACTTGAGTCTCGACTCGACCGTTTTTCTCAGGAGGTTGGACTTTTGCCTTTGTGCTGGAGGGTTGAACCCTCGGTTCCAAGACTTTCCAAAGCCTCCACACCTCCCGAGTCCTCAGGACCTGAGCTTTCACACAGTCTGAGGGCTGATATCTTCTAAGTTCCTGAGTAGTTCTCTGTTAGTTTGAACCTTTCGACAGTCTGAGGACTGAAGTTTTAAAAGTTTCTCAGTACTTCTCTGTTAGTTTGAACCTTTAGACAGTCTGAGGACTGATATCTTCTAAGTTCCTGAGTACTTCTCTGTTAGTTTGAACCTTTAGACAGTCTGAGGATTGAAATCCTAAAGGTTTCTTAGTACTTCTCTGTTAGTTTGAACCTTTCGACAGTCTGAGGACTGAAGTTTTAAAAGTTTCTCAGTACTTCTCTGTTAGTTTGAACTTTCTGGTTAACCGAAGCCTTAAAACTTGTGACCATGAGTCTTGATTTCACATTTAGATCATCCATCTGAGTTTTTCTCAGACCTTCACTTGTGGGTTTTTTAGAAATCCTCAACAAACTTTGATTCTCTTCACTGAACTGTAAAGTTTGTGGAGATCAGAAGGTAACATTAGTTTGATCGATGCCTTCAACTACTAGTAGACTTTATCTGGAAAGCAGTTTTCTGAAATGAGTTCTTAGTAAATCTGTCCACAATCAAACCAAGAACATAGAAAGAGGAAATGTTTGAAGAAACAACTTGATGTTTTCATTTCAGACTAGAAAACGCTTTAAGCCTTTATCTGTTTTTGCTCTTTTTCATGTTTTATTGTCTCTTCTGTTTAATTTGATCTTCTAAAGTCTAACTGGTGTCTTTTCAAATGTTTATGTCTTTAGTTTGATTTTCTCTAAATGTTTAGATTTGTTCTTTTCTCACCTTTTCTTCTTCTTCTAATGTCTGATTTGATCTTCGCAAATGTTTTATCCTTTTTAATGTTTGTTGTTTTTTCAAAATGTTTTATGTCTTGTTTGAAAACTTTCCTTTTCTTTCCCAATGTTTAATTTTTCTATTACTTATTTGTTCAGGTTTTCGCTTTTAAATGTTTATACCACCTTTTAATGTTTGATTTTCTCTTTTAATGTTTCCATTGTATTTTGTTTTAATTCCTATTAATTCCTAAGTTTCTCTTGTCCTTTACAGATTAAATTTTTAAATAACATGTTTTGTCTTTTAAGGTTTAATAATCTAATTAAATGTTTAATCTTATTCTTGTTTAAAAAGTATTTTTTAAATTTAATTATGTAAAATATTTTCTCTGTAATTTTCAATAATTTTATTTTTAAAATTTTGTTTAATTTCATACCTACTGTTTTGTCTCGTGTTTACTTTATCTCATTCAATATTTTGTCGGTTCAATGTCATTTAATTGTATTTAATATTAACTTCATTAAACGACAAAATATTGAATGAGATAATTAAACACGATACAAAACATGTAAGTATGAAATTAAACAAAATTTTTAAAATAAAATTATTGAAAATTACAGAGAAAATATTTTACATAATTAAACATTTAAAAAATACTTTTTAAAAAATTTTTTTAAAGTTTTATTGTATTAAATTTTTCCTTGATTTAATTGCTTTTTGTTATGTAGTTTATTTCTTTAATCTTCTTTTTCTGTCAAGATTTTAACCCCAACCTTAAAAATGAAATAAACCCTTAAATCACAATGAAAATACTTCTGTTGTCACAATCATGAGTTAGTCAATTATTCAGTTTATCAATTCTTTATTTGTTTAGCACCTTTCACACAGATGACAAAACTAAACAAGCAAAGAGAAAAAAACTATGATAAAACTCAAAAACATTTTTAAAAAAGCATTTAACATGGTAATAAAATCTGTTGTGTTCCAGGGGATGGAGGGATTTATTGAAGTCTTTTGGCTCACATGGGAAATCATTTAAAATATAAACTTGATATTCAGTCTAAGGAAACTGGAAACTGCAGAGCGACAGAAGAACCAACAATATCTCCTGTTTTCTCCTTTAATGAGTCGACTCTTCTTGTGCTTTCAGACCAAAGAACTACAGACTCTTCACAACCTGCTCAAACTCTTGGTACAGGACCTCACCACACGGGTCAAGAAGGTTTCTGTCTCATTTCTACTCTGAAGCTCACCTTCTCCTGCTCAAACTGCTGACAAATGTTTCTGCTGCTCTAAAGTCTGGTCTCCAGAACTTCCTAAAAACTCTCAAAGTCTCTTCTGCTGCAGGTTGCTTTGTAGAACTGTTGCAGAAAACCTCACTAAACCACATGGAGGGGCCTCAAGATAGTCGTCCAAATGAAACCATACAAAAACCAAACTAGCACAACCCAAACGCTAAAGTCTCCTGCAGCCTACCAGAGAACCTCTGAGAACAGAGAATCAGGACAGGAACTCTTACCTTCTGGACAACCAACGTTGGTTCAAACAAGAATACAGAACGTGTCTGACCAAAAACCTCTAAAGACTCACTACAGCCAAGATAAAGACACAACTCAGCTGCACCAAATCCACTAATCACTGCACACATTAGCACCATGTGCTAACTGTGGCTAAAGAACCACATTTACCAAGACAACTATCAGTACAAAGCCCTAAAACACACCAAGAAACACATTAAAGACGATTTTACTGCTGGAAGCTGCAAGCCAACGCCTAAAGAACAAACTAAAGCAACGGAGCCAAACCCGGTTCAGTGGTGAAGAGAAGCAGAGGAAATGTTTGTCTGCAGCTAAATAAAGCAGGAAGACACTGAGCTGCTCAGGTGTTCCTGATAACACCAAGCAGCCACCTGGACAGCCAATAGGAACACAGCTTACTGGAAGTCCAGAGGGCTGGCTTAGTGAAGGAAATTTAGTTTAAAGTTGAAGCAGAAAGTTAACAAAGAAAGTTGAAAACCACCTTCTGATACCTGAAATCTCTGAGTTTTCACACAAAGAACACCTGAACATGTCAAACTGGTTCCATAGTAGAACCATCATTGTAAAAACGTCATAGTATGGTGTGTTGCTCAAAAAACATTAGGACCCGGCTGTCTAGGGTCGCTGAGGAGCAACACAAAAACAGGACAAACGCTGGTTTCCAGGGGGTTAGGAGGCTATTTATTTGAAAGAGGAAGTTTACAACAACACAACATGTGAGCAGAAAAATCACAAAGTCTGTCTTTAGTTCAGCTGAAAATATTAGTTTTTGTCTTTTTTATTGACCAAACTTTTCAGGAAGTAGATGAAGAATAATTAAAGCTCTCATGTAGAAGTCCAACTTATTTTGGATCCTTGTGGAGAGTTTAATCTTAGAGTTTGTACAGCTGTTGTGTTTTTAGAGTCACATGGATTGTTTTGACATTTAATAACCGAGTCGTGAAATAAAATTACAGTTGTGGATTTCGGTCATTTAGTCTGGACTAAACAAACAACAGCAGCATAAATCTCAAACGTCATTATGAGGAGTCTGGATTGAGGTTTCTCACTTAATAATGATCAAAACATGAAGTTTAGGTTGGTTTAAAGGAATATAAATACTTGTACATATACCAAGAAGTCAGTGTAAAGGAAATGGAGACCTAAAAGGATTGTTTAAAGGAATATTTATACAGTTATTTTCATTATTTAATAATCTGTTATCAGTCAGAACCCTGGCAAAATTATTTTCATCAGTTTTTTTAGTGGAAGTCACAAATAAAGGAGCTCTTGGTTTTTCCCGGCGTTACTGAGTCCAAAGCTGCTGTTTCAACACAGAACGTTCACATGCATCCACAAACCTCTCAGCACTCAAACACCCACAGACAGGAGGCCGGCTGGACCGAGGCTCGGCGGCGTCCTCAGACCCACGAGTCGGGGAGTCGCTGAACTTGTTGGTCCGGTTTGAAGGCCTCCGTGTGGTCCAGTAGAAGTCCACGTAGTCGGTGTTGGCTTTGAACCGCAGCGACTGGCCGCCATCAGGTGGACCGGCTCGTCCTCGTAGGGCTCCTCCTGTAGCCTTGAGGGAACCACAGGAACATTCAGTAGATGTTGGAGTTCTTCCTGTCAGGCTCGTGGTAGAACGGCTCTGAAGAATCTTGTACTTGTCTTATCTGGAACAATCTAACAGCCTAAACTGTTAACAGCGGTGTAAAGAAGCAAACACACAGGCATAGATTAGGACTCAAACTAGATTTTAGAAAACAAATCAGCTTAGAGGCATTTGTTCACACGTGGCTGAATAGGAGGCCGTCCAATCAGATTGGAGGTCTTCACTCTGTAGGTCGTTTGTTGGGTGAGACTCTTGGACCTCCATCAGCTGACGTGGATGTTTGATGGTCTTCCTCTCTAGTACCAGATGATTCATCCATGAATTCAGCAGCTACAGACTGAAATGAAGCTCATGCTGCCGTTATTGAATTCCTGTTCCAGATCAAATGTTCAGATCTCACCTTGAATGCAGCCGTCTGCTGTCTGATAGTTTTTCTCATTGTAGTCTTCAATGAAGTCTTTTTCCTCATGTCAGGATGTGGTGAGACTCTTTCTCAGTCTCTGCAGACGTCCCTCATTGTGCATCTCCAGAGAAGAAACAGAAAAACTGGTCACTGCTTCAGCATCAAACGTTCTACAGCATTGAGAGTGTTTTAGGAATTCATTCATTGTGTTGTGAACTTTGAAGGAGCAGAAACTTTACAGCTGCCAAAGATATGAGCTCCAATTCTGGATGTTTTTAGGAAATGAAGTTCATCAA
Organism: Amphiprion ocellaris; assembly: GCF_022539595.1. Classification (NCBI taxonomy): domain Eukaryota; kingdom Metazoa; phylum Chordata; class Actinopteri; family Pomacentridae; genus Amphiprion; species Amphiprion ocellaris. Next base: position 1,859,800 of record NC_072773.1, read on the forward strand.
ATGAACACTTGATTTTTGCTGATAACTCATTAAATTACCGAAGAAATTTAACATAAAAAGTTGTAAACTCTCAGGCAGCTTTTGTTAAAGTTTGTCTATAATTCTATCATCATGTTCTAGAACCAGGACTCTGCAGAAGTTCCTTCAATCAGATACTTGTGTGTTTTTATTTAAGGTCTCAGGTTTGAACGTACAGCAGAGGATTAGAAAGGAATGATTTTAATATTTAAATCAGTCCAGTCAATGTTTGGAGTAAAAATGTTTAAAATTTTGATTTAGATAGATTTGTGTCATAAATAATATTGTAGAGTCTCACTTAAATATATCCAGATTAGTTCAGTGTATTTACATTTTATAGAATATTTGATTTCTTAATCTCAATACTGTAGAGTCTGACCTTAAATATTATAATAATGATGTCAATTTAAATAATAATATTGTAGTGCAGAGTCATAAACGTTAATCAGCTAAACTTACATAATAAATATCACTGTACAATCTTAACCTGAACATTCATATTATTGAGGTAAATTTACATAAATCCTGATATTCTAGAGTCTTAACTGGAATATTTCTAACATGAATCTTTTTGTATTGTGCTGATAAACAACAATCACCAGACTTTCAGATAATATTTATTGTCTGTGATTGTGAGACTAAATTCCTCCACATTCTGGAACTTTCCATGTAGCAGCTGTAGGAATAAATAAAAATAAAATCTGTTCATTTCCACATTATGCACATTTATTTATTCTTAATATCTCAGACTGACCACTGACAGCTGAAGAGAACAACATCCATCATCTTGTTCTAATGCAACGTTCTGCTGGGAAACCTTGACGTTCATGTGGATGTTTGACATGTACCATCACCTAAACACTGCACGACAAACAACCCCCTAGTCTCCATGGCAACAGCAGTCCTTGATGCCAGCTGCCACCCTCAGCAGGACAAATTAAAACTGCTACTACAGGAGTGGTCCGAGGAACACGACAGAGCTCAGCTGTTCACCTGGGTTCCACACTCCCCACATCCACATCTGATGGAGCATCTGTGGGATGGTCCAGGATCAGCCTGGTCTAGGTAGGACCCACCCTGCAACCCACAGGATCCACAGAATCCACAGGACATCCCCAGAGGTTCTGATGAACCACTGGGTCAGAGGAGTTTTAGCAGCATAAAGGGACCAACACAGTATTAGTCAGGTGGTCAGAATGTTCTACTGTTATATTGTCATGCTGATTATATGATCAGTAAATGTTACCATCAATTATAACGTCCACATTGATCAGGAAAAACAAACAATCAGTTCATTCAGAAACTGTGGGGTTAAACCAAAAAACACAGACCTCAACAGCAGTTTGTTTCAAAGCAGAACATCAGCCGGTTTTCATTAAAGAAGCTTTCAGAGCAACAATTAAATGACAGTTTTTTTCTCATTAAGTTCACAGAGTCAGAATCAGCCAAAATAATGTAAACACACATCAGGAAATGAAAAACTTTTATAAATATTTCATTTGTATAAGTACTTCTATACATATAGATTCTTCTTTCTAAGTTTGATCAAATCACGATAACTCTGTGTCCTGTTGTACGATGTTTTCCCAACAGATGGCGCTACTCTCATGAATGGAGCATCAACAAGTGACATCTACAACACAACAGAAATGTCTGGAAGCCAGTGGCCTCCACTTTGAGCACCTCTTGTAATTGTAGAGACCAAAGATAACTTTTATTTATCTCCTGATGTCTGAATAAATTTGGTATTGAAATATTTATGCAAGTTTTCCTTTTCCTGATGTGTGTAAACATTATTTTGGCTGACTCTGTATAATGGGTTTCTGACAGGTCACCAGTCAACATCTTTTTATAATAATGACAAACATACCTGCATTCTACAGGAGTGATTTTCCTCATGTGCAGGTAAAGATGTGTGAGGAGCTTAGAGATGACAGGAGCAGGAGTCATCCTCACTAATTCAGCTTCCACCTAGAAACAGAAAGACCACAAACAAACTCACTGATATACTCTCAAACGTTCAACCTCACAGCCTCAAAATATCTGTTTAGGGAGTGTTGTGTTTCTAAATTCTGCTGAAAGCATTGACAGACATTCTCTTACAAGGTTGTGTAAAAAGCAGCCTGTCCTCTGAGCTACTGAGAAATCTTCCTGAACAAAGTTTCTACGTGTAAATCGGCTCAACAAAAACTAAAGCCTCAGTGAGAGATAACAGGTATCGCAAATTATAAACAACTTTCTTTGTTAACTCAGACTTTCTGCTTCAACCTCACATAAAAAGGGGAGTTTAACTCGTCAGGTGACTGAAAATGAACGGTTTGTGCAGTTCTAGATCCAAAAGTAGGATGTTTCAACTCATGTTTTACTACAAATACATGCAATAATAAATAAATACAATGGCTGGTTGTTAGTTTATTCACTATTAATGTCACTTTATATACTGGATTGAACTTAAGCAGTGGAAGAGAGAAGAAATTTAATGACATTATGGAGATTCAGAGAGGTAATGTTGTTCAATGTTAAGTTAAGCGTGGTTTAATTCAAACCAGCTGAATGTTAAACTTCAGTGCAGCTGAACGGGTTTCAGTGAACCTTAAAGTAAAATAACTTTTTTAAAAGCTAAAATACACAGCAGAGAAATACAGGTTGAGAAGTTCCTTCTAATAATGAGGACAGCTGCAGCAGCAACTAACACAGGTGTTCAGCGGTAAGTTAGCCACCTGTGTTAATTAGCCCGCTAGCTAACTTAGCCGCTAAGCTAGCTAACTTAGCCGCTAAGCTAGCTAACGCGTCCGGACCAACTGCTCAAACACGACAAAACACAACTCTTCACAAGTCGCTGACTTAACGTACAACAAAATAACGCTACAGGTTAGAAGCATTTGTCTTCTTACCGTGTTTTACTCCAAAAACGAGGTCTCCAGCAGCCAGAGACGCTAGCAGACGTGCGCACCATAGATACATACAGCAGACTAGATCCGCTAGCGAGCTGTCTGACCAATCACTGCTCTCTGACTCTCAGTCAGTCTGACCAATCACTGCTCTCTGGCTCTGTCAGTCTGCCCAATCACTGCTCTCTGGGTCCGCCCTCTGAGAATCTTGTTGTCGTTTGGCTCCACACTTGCTGATGACCACTTCCGGTCTCAGAAAATGAAAAAACGGACCTTTTTTCGTTTCTGTCATAGACTGTATATGGTTTCTGTCTCTTACTGATTTTACTTTTTTGTTATTCTAAATATAAAATGAAAATCAAAGCATTTTTAACATTTTGTGAATCCCCTTTTGATCATGACAAGGAAAAACGCCTTGCATTTCAATTTCATTTTGTGCATTTTAAAACGAAAATCAAATAACCACTGTTTTTTGTTTTTCAATACCCGTTTCAGAACGGAAAATCCAATTGCTAAAATACATATAGACCTTTAAATCATACATTTGTGTTTATTTTTACATCAAATTTAATAAAGACTAATGAGATTGTTTTTAATTCAACACTTAGCTGGTTTTAGAAGATATTTTCTGTTTTCAGGCTCAGAGATTTTTACGCCTTTCTAATCTGATTAATTAAACAACTGACATTCCCAGAACTACTTCACTTCTTTGTGAAATGCTGATTCTTTCACACGTCAGGCCACTAGATGGAGTCTGAGGACCAGTTTTATTCTTCTCTGCTGCTCCACAGTTCATCTGACTAGATGGAAATAAGTTGTCTTGGTTTAAAATTCTACACTTCAGTTGCTGCTTCAGATTGGGCCTTCTGTGCAGACGATCAAGCAACATATTTTCACTCACTGGTGTCTTACGTCAACTAATGTAGTTTTATCTTTTTTTAGTCTGAACTGTTTAATTCTTGTTGTGCAGAAACACAAAGTGTTTTCAGGAACCTGTGTACATACACTACCATTCAATAGTTTGGGGTCACCTAAAAATGTTCTTATTTTTGAAAGGAAAGTCGTTTTTAACAGTGAAGATAACATTAAATGAATGATAAATCCAGTCTAGACATAGTTAATGTGGTAAATGACTATTGTAGCTGGAAACAGCTGATTTTTAATGGAATATCTCCATAGGGGTACAGAGGAACATTTCCAGCAACCATCACTCCTGTGTTCTAATGCTACATTGTGTTAGCTAATGGTGTTGAAAGGCTCATTGATGATTAGAAAACCCTTGTGCAGTTATGTTAGCACATGAATAAAAGTGTGAGTTTTCATGGAAAACGTGAATTTGCCTGAGTGACCCCAAACTTCTGAACGGTAGTGTAGATAAAAGATTAACTATACTCTGAAATTTTGAAGCAACTCAACAACAAAAATGAAAATAGTTTAGCTTTTTTCTTTTTAAATGGTTTAAATCTCATTAATATGTTACCTTGGATGAAACAACTTTACTCTATTGTCCTTGATATTTAAATTTACACAAAAATAGTGTCAAAACAACAGGGATGTTTTGCCAACAGCAGCAAAGAATTCAACCTAGCTACCTTGCTAGTACTAATTAAGCTAATATAGCTAATTAGCTTAACTTAAAGTCAGCTCGTTAGCCTTTTAGACAGATAATATTTAGTTTTTTTTACTCCTGGTTAGCTGTTATATTGCTGTATCATGAAAGTGTATGTGATTTATGAGAAATTTGGCATTAGCAAGGTGAAAATTTTGAAAGTTGGTCTTCTTACCCAAGTCTTCCGTACAAGGCTGATTGATGATTAGAAAACCCTTGTGCAATTATGAGTTTTCATAGAAAACATGAACTTGTCTGGTATGATCAGTAGAAATTTCATTCAAATGCATAAAATGCAGCACATCAGCTCTCCCACCTCTACAAACTTCAGATAGTTTTTTGTACCTTTGCAGTCTTCTCCTGTCTGCTTCAGCATCTTGGTTCTCTGATTCAAACAGGGTGTGAGGATCCTTGTGGTGTTGAACTTGGGTCACGGCGGTGCAGATAAGCGGCGGCCTCGCTCAGGGATCTCAGGTATTTCCGAGGCCTGCGGTGGAAGCGGGGCGAAGCCACGAGGGGCCTTTGGATGCATCTGAGCGGGAGGGAAGAATCAATCTGCAGAGGTATTTGGCGGCAGTCTGGGGGCTTTCCTGTGGAGGTGGGGCTGGAGGGGAAGACGGAGCCTGGTGCCCCGAGGGCCTCTGGGATACCACAGCGGGAGGCAGGGAGGCTGAGGTCAGGGCAAAGGAGGCTGCATGGAGGGGAAGGGATGAGTGTCTAAAGAGCAGGAAGGAACAGCAGCAACACAGAGTAGAAGTGTTTTAAAATAAAGATCAAATTTGTCTCCTCTGACAGTTTACCTCATAATGTAAAGGAAATGTATCTATGCTGCTGTAGAATAATGTAAGAACAGATAAATATATCAAATAAATCACTTGTTTGTTCGCTGAACATCTGGATAACCTGAAAGCTATGAAAGTCTTTCTTTTTTCCTTTGGGTTCTGGGGAAAGTGCACAGAGGAGCAGAGAAGAACGTTAAAGAGCTCATATTCTGCACATTTACAACATTAGAATTGGATTTTTGGGGTCTACCAGATTAGGTTCACCTGCTTAAATGCTAAAAAACACCTCATTTGTACTCTGTCAATCAATGCAGTGGAGTTATGTGACCATCGGCGTTGGTTTGTCTGTCTGTCTGTCAGCAACATTACTCAAAAACAGACTGATGGATTTGGATGAAATTTTCAGGGAAGATCAGAAATGACACAAGGACCAAGTGATTAGATTCTGGCAGTGATGCGGCTTATAGTCTGGATCCACAGATTTGTTAAAGATTTCTGTATTATTGCCAGATAGCGGCACGGCATCACTGTAACCATGACAACAAGTGAACACTACATCAACTGCCTGCTGATGATCACATGATTGTGATCCTACTACAAATCCACCGCTGAGGATTAATCAGGACTTATCCATCAGAAATGATCCAGGGAACAACTGATGAAATTGTGGAGGTGTTTCTGAGTCCCATCAATTCCTGCCGCCTGCTACATATTTAGGTCACATGATTCTGTATCCGTACATAACGTACTCATGCATAACACACACCTGTGCTCAGGTAATTTTGTTTGTGGGTACATCTATATTAAATGGACACATTCTATGTTGCTGTGATTTCTGATCATCAATAACTAATTAACAAATGCTGCATTTCTGACAAGAAAAGCACTCAGAGTGCAGTCCTCCTCGGAGGAGGACTGCACTCTGAGTGCTTTTCTTGTTTTCATCTTATTCTGTCTGAAATGCTCCTTTTTAGCTGCTGTCTCTATAAGGCCGCCTTTGTGATTGGTTAAATGGTTCAGTAAAATTGAGGTAATGCTGGTTAGTTACTTCAGATCTACAAGATCAGGGAGTCTTTGTTTAAAGGTTTAATTAACTGCAAGGCAAATGTGTCAAATGGTGAGTTTAGGGTCACTTAGAAACGTCCTTTTTTCAATGAAGATAACATTAAATGAATGATAAATCCAGTGTAGACATTGTTAATGTGGTAAATGACTATTGTAGCTGGAAATGGCTGATTTTTAATGGAATATCTCCATAGAGGTACAGAGGAACATTTCCAGCAACCATCACTCCTGTGTTCTAATGCTACATTGTGTTAGCTAATGGTGTTGAAAGGCTAATTGGTGATTAGAAAACTCTTGTACAGTTATGTTATTACATGAAAGAAAGTAGGAGTTTTCATGGAAAACATGGAATTGTCTGGATGACCCCAAACTTTTGAACGGTAATGTACAAAAGTAACAAAAGAAAGACCTGCACATCAAACAAGGTGTTTCCAGCAGGTTAAATGTTTTTGGTTTTCAAACCTTTACATGGACAAAAAACAGCTTTAGAATACTTTGAGACAAGGTGGAAAAACTAAAAAGCAGCTTTAACTTCTTTAACACCAACTCAGGCATCGTTAATCTGAAACATTCAAGAGAACAACAGCAAAAAAACCCTCCAAAAAAACAGCAGTTTTTCTTGCCCTGCTTTGATTTAACTTTGATTATAGTTGGACATGCCTTCCTTTACTGTGTCTGAGATGAACAGAGCTTCAAGGTTTGTAGTTTTCTGCACTAAAATTGTAGAAAAATGCTCAAAATCTGTCAGCTTCTTCCTTTCCAGTAACACCTGATAACGGATGGGTCTTGATCTTAATGGTTTCGCTGCATTTTACACCAATTTTTTAAAAAAAATCCCTAAAAACCTCTCCCTGATGCTCATTCCAGGACAAACACACCTTTTATCCACTCTCATGTTTGATATGTGTAAATAACAGTGACGTAAAGGGATATTTCAGGTGGAATTCAGGAAGATTTAGTTGTAGGAGGTGAAAGAAGAAGCAGGAGGAGGAGGAGCAGACGATGGGTCAACACGGTGTTTCCGGTCCTCTGGGACGTCTGCCAGCTCTGGATGACGGGATCACTCATCCCTCGTCCGGCCCTCTTTCATCTCCGCCTCCTCCTCCACTCATCACTCCATCACCACAAGCTGTTTGGTTTCACTCCACATTAACCTCCGCAGAGGGACGTCCACTGACCCAACAACCACCACCTTCCTATCAAGTCCACGTGATCACAAGCTGGAAATCAGTTCAGGCTGCTTCACTTCAAGAACGCAAAGTTTCTCTGCTGCCTTAACAATAAAAATGAAAATGTAAAACCAACAAAGTTTGGCTCCCTACATGTTGCACGCAGGTTCTCAGTGCAAAAGAAAACAAGCAATATGCAGCGGATTTGTTCAATTTGAAATATAAAGACTGAATTCAGCAACGTCATCCTTTCTATCAATATGAAAATAAAAAGCTGTGACTTATCTCAATATGTATTAAATCCACAGCAAGAATCTTTTCTTCAAACCACAAAGAGGAAGTTTTAACCCAGGGGTGTCAAACATGTGGCCCGTGGGCCAAAACCGGCCCACTAAAGGGTCCCAGTCTGGCCCACAGGAAGACTTTGTAAAGAGTAAAAATTACATAGAAGACATTAACTGCAAGTTTCTACATTTGTAAAACTATAAATTTAAAATAATTTCTAGACCATGACAAGTTGTTTTGATCCTATAGTAAAATACTAGATCGCTCTTTGTTCTTCTGTCATTTTGTGTCTCTTTTTTGTAATATTTTGTCTTGTTTTTGCTGTTTTTGTCTGACTTTTGTCGTTTTTCTCATGTTTTTGTTGTTTTGTTTCTTTCTGTTTCCTTTTTGTCTCTCTTGTGTTTTTTGTCATTTTATGTTTTGCTTTATTTGTTGTTTTATCGTTTGTATCGTTTTGTGTTTTTTGTCTCACTTGTGTTGTTTGTCTATTTTTTTGTCGCTTTGAAACTTTTTTGTCAAATTTTTCGTCTCTTTTTGTTTTGTTTTGTGTCGTTTGTCTCATTTTTTGTTTTGTCTCATTTTTGTCATTTTGTATCTCATTTTTGTAGTTTTTTTGTTTTTGTTGTTTTTTGTCTTTTTTTGTCTGACTTTTGTTGCTTTAATCATAAAGTAAAATACAAAATCATTCAGTATTTTGAGGTAAAACCAATTAAAATCGACAAATACGTGAATGTATCCGATAAGTGTTGCTTGTTATAGAATACAAGAAGAAAGGGTTGCATTTATTCTCAACAGACGTGAGAACCAGCTGTTAGTCAAACAAAGCTGGGCTGATTTCTGCTCTATGTTAATGACGTTTTTATCACTTTTTGGTTTTGTGAGACTTTCAATGCAGCTTCTGAGGCTCCTTAAATGTTTTCTTTTTTCTGCACAGATTGAATATTTGAACGATTTTCATATAAAGCATGAACCCTAATACAAAGTTGCAGAGGTGTACATATCTTCTACAGACACGCTGCCATCTGTGGCTGTTGAAAGATTTTTGATATGACTGCAGATGTGTTATCGTGTGCCGTCATCCATCAGCCACAGAGATGAAAGAAACTCAAACTTCACATTTGAATTTCCCAACCACTGATGATGAGTTTCCTGTTTGGACACAGATTCATCTGATCTATTATAAAACAACACAAACAGACAATCTGATTTCTGTACACCTGTGGCACTCTTTGATATGACCCCTTTTCCAAACAGAACACAGATAATCCTCCGTCCACGCTGCACTCTATCATGAAAAGACAGGTTTGCATGAATAATACGCTCCGACTGGTGGCTCATTGGTGTGTTGCGGCGGCTTCCCTGTTTTCCCAGAGTCATACGTGTCGCAGTACAAACACACGGAGGATTAATTGAAAATCCTGCTGCTGTGTGATTGACACGTATGAAGTGAGAGTGACGCACGGACAGCAGGAAGCAGCAGAAAGGTTAAATTCTACATTTACATGTGAAGTACTGAGCTGATGGTCGCATTCTGACCCGTCTGAACAGCTGATAAGATTTCAAACTGTTATTCTGGTCAGTAATGAGCCTGTCTCTCAGCCTCCAGAGCTCATTATGAAAACATAGACAGAAGATCAGATTACAAACCGTTTGTTAATTTATGAAGTAAGAGTACGAATACAAAGCCACAGCAGTTTGGATGAGTTTGGAGATTTTTTCTTGTGGCACAATCAGAAGACTCGCTTTGCATTGCACTGCAAAAACTCTAAATCCTACCAAGTCTATTTGTCTTATTTTTAGTCAAAATGTCTCATCCTCCCTGATTTAAGATAAATTCACTTAACAAGTGACATTTCAGCAGATGGAGGAACAATGCATCTTAAAATATTGCATCTTAAATATCTTGTTAAGTCAAACAATCTTGAAATGATCTTGTTTTGAGTTGAATTTTACAAGAAAACTCAAAATAAGTTTAACCCTCGTGTCGTCCTGCAGGTCAAAATTGACCCATTTTAAAGTTGGGAAATGTGGAAAAAAATATATATTTTCACAGTGAAACTTCTGATGTCCACATTTTCACCATTTTTGGGAAATCTTTGAACATTTTTTGGTGGAAAAAAAGAAATGTTAATAACGTTTTTTAAGAATATTCACAAAAAAAATCAACCAAAATCAAAGCAAAATTTGCTGGATTTTGGTTGATTATTATCTGAACGTTCTTAAAGAAAATATTAGAAGTTTTACTGATATATATGTAATTACTTTAGATATTTTTAGGACTTTTTTTGGAAGATTTTTACTTATTTTTTGAAAATATTTACAAGAGTTTTCTTGCCAAATTTGGGGGATTTAAAAAAAAAACTTTTAAGGGAAACTTTTAAGGAATTGTTGTAATTTTCTTTCTGAAGGTTTTGAAAATTTTCATAAATTTGGGGAATTTTTGCTGATTTTTTTGGATTTTGTTCAGACAAGGAAACAATATTTTTTGGTGCCTGTAAATGAAGACAACAGGAGGGTTAATACATCTCAAATTAGGAGGTTATATGAAAGCAAAAATTTATTTTTGAGTGAAAAACTGCTTTTTTAAAAATATCATATCTGGCTTATTTTAAGACACCTAAGCTTGACAATCCTGGTAAAATAGAGCTTAAAATAAGTTTTCCCAGATAATTTTAAGATCTCAATATTCTAAATATCATATCTTATTTCAAGAAATCTTACCAAGCCATTTTTCACTTGTTCTACTGGCAGATTTTTTCACTTATTTCAAGGTAAAAGTTCCTTGAAATCATTTTTTTTTCTTGTTTTGAGAGGGGCCAACCCTTCCATCATTGGACGACCCGCTCTACCACCTGAGCCACAGCCGCCCCAGAGATGGAGACAAAGAGCTTGAACAGGTGTGTTTTTATACTAACTCAGGTCCAGCCTTATGGATTGGAAACAGGACATTTCTACTTTAAATCAGTCTCAAAACTCGTGCACATCAAAACCAGGGGCATGCACGTGATTCTGGCATACAGAACAGATCTGAACCAGACCTGGTGAGGAAGGTGGAGCAGAACCAGCTGATCTCAGCACATAACCAAACTCCTGGAAAGGGACTTTTTCACCCAGTGTTTAGTTAAGCTAACAAAACTAGCATCACGATCTGGGTTTAAACACATTCTGTCACTGTGTTCACATGTTTCAAAGCCTAATTTTGTTCTTTCCCGTGGTGACAACTCCACTGGAGAATTTAGAAGCTCTTATTCACACAGCTGCATGAGGTTACAGACGTTATCTCAGTCTATACAGTGAATGATAACACAGAGACTGATAGCGTCAGATCAAGTGGAGAATCTTATCGGCCTCCGCTCTACTTTGTGTTGCTAAACTGAACATAGAAAACACTATACCTGCATCATTGTTATCAGTGTCCCTTTACTGATAACTGTGTAAGCATGCTAATATTAGTACCACACACAAAAAACATCAAGAACAAGAAAAGCACCCAGACAGCGCAGTACTCCACCAAGGCTGCTCAGTCGTTGTATCATTTCTGACAAATAAATCTCAACAAGTCTGCAGCGTTCGATCTGTAGTAGGATCACAATCAGCACGATCATCAGCAGGCAGCTGATGTAGCGTTCACTTGTTGTCATGGTTACAGTGTGTGTTGCCGTGACGCTATCTCGCAATGATGCAGACATCTTTAACAAATACTTGGACTCAAACTTTAAGCTGCATCACTGTCAAAATCTAATCAATTGGTCCTTGTGTCATTTCTGACCTTCACTGAAAATTTCATCCAAATCTGTTTTTGAATAATGTTGCTAACAGACAGACAGACAGACAGACAGACAGACAGACAGACAGACAGACAGACAGACAGACAGACAGACAGACAGACAGACAGACAGACAGACAGACTTTGATTGTCACATAAATTGGCCGCGGTCCTTGGTGGAGAAAAAAATGGAATAACCTGCATCACATTCACTATATCAACAAATGTATGGTTTTCTGTGGCTAAATACAGCAGCTGGTTCACCTCCATCCTGTCAGTCAAAGTTTAGAGGAGCAAAAACTGCACCTGTTGAAAATGTTTAAGATGAGATATCTCAGCTGCCATAATCTAAAACCATGTTTTAAACTAGTTTGTGTTCCTGATGAGCCTTTTGGAGAAATTAGTTTATTGTTTACAGAGATGAAAAGGTAGAGTTACTGAAACTGTTGAGGTTTAAAACCTGCAGGAACGTATTCCACCTGTGGACCATCTCAGGCCTCCAGCAGACTCTAATGTTTCCCATTAGGTCGGCCGTCGCCCCCAAAGGCCAGTTCTCTTTAGCTCCCCTTTCACTCCTCACACACCAAATGCTGCCTCGTCGGACGGAGGGAAAGCCGCTAGGCGCCGAGCTGCAATTAGACGCTCCATTATATAAAGGCATATTCAGATAACAGGGGCACCAATGAGGTCAGTACGTGCCTTTTGTTGGGGGTTTAATGGGATTTTTAATAAAACAAAAAAATGCCTCCTTCCTTATTGTAATGACCTAATGAGTGTGCCGGCGGCGCCGGGCCATGTTGGTGGGAAAGTTCCGCGGTTGTACCCGTCTCTCGGTGCCCCACTCCACATCGCTGTGTCCTTTCCCTGCACCTGCAGCCCCCCCAGTGCCGCCCCGTGCTTTCCGGACCCCCTCCTCCAGTGTTTGTATTCAAAGCTAGGAACCAAACGAGTGTTTAATTACCATAAAATGCTATCGGCATTTAGCCCTCTGACACAGTGAATGGCAACATAGAGCTCATTGAGGTTATCAACAAGGGGACCACTGGTCAATTGGGTCATTGATTTGGATTGTTTGACAGACCCGGAGCCAAGGCCGCAGGAGCAAGCAAAGTTCAAAAATCCCCCTCAGTTGAATTGAGAAGTTTGTCACAGAATCTGTTGGAAGGGGCTGTCAGGAGTGATTAGGGGGCATGAAAGGGCTCAGCGATCAAACGGGGCCTGTCCCAACGCTGCGCATTTAATTAGAATTTGCATGTCTTTGTTCCTGACCCTTCAGCAGGCATGATCTGATTACAAGGGTGAACAGTTACCACCAGGAGAACGGGGAACCTGCAATGTGCAGCCGCACTTATTTGTCTAACAAAATGTAGATTTTGAGAATGAAAACAGATTCGAAGCTTCGCAGCGTCTCGGTGTCGCTCTGCAGCACCGTCGCCGTGGAAACCAAACCTCTGCCGAGCGTTCAGGTGGAGGTGCTGCGTTTCCTCGTTCTGCTGCTGCGCTTGTGTCTCCCAGGGAATTGTGGGAGTTTGGGGAGTGCGGGGGGATGAGGCGCTCGTCGGCTCATTAATTGGGAGGCGCAGCGCCCTCTGACCCCGCTGATGCAGGGTGACAGGGCAGACGGTGAGAGGCGATTGGCCAGCAGCTTCAGCGGTTGAACGTGCCACCAGTGGTGTTCCAGAGTGGAAAAGGGCAGCGAGGAACAAAACGCTGCTCTCTTCTTTCTTCTTCTCTTCCCTCCCTCGCTCTTCTTTCTTCTTCTTTTCGTTCACCTTTTTGATGTTTTTCTTCTGCTTCCTGGTTTTCCTTCAGTTTATTTCTCACCCAAATGATGGAATTATGCCGTTATGTAATTTAAAATGAAAACATGAACTCCAGGTCTGTTCCCTGTTCATGTTTCTGCTGTGTTTCATTACAACTGTACATTTGTGCTTTTTAAAAAACTGTTTTCATCAAAAGTGAACGCTAATTATTGATTTTTTTTAACAAAGCCAACAACAAAAAAAATAACAAAAAAATGTCTTTAGATTCAAGAAATCCACTTTCTAAAAACCAGACTATATTCTTTTACCCAAAACAAAACTATAATATTAATTTTATGACTCTGTTTTATTTAATTTTTACATTCCGACAGTCTCCCCTTTTAATTCAGGACTTCAGAATCTTAGTTTTCCTTCAGACTCACCTTTGATCGATGTTTCCTCATTAGTTTATAGGTCCACAGAGGAACTGAGGTCCAGACTCTTCCTGTGGAGCTCCATGTTTGAACCACCTGATGGGAAATGACGGCAGAAACATCCCTGATTAGCGAACAGTCTGAGAATCAGGAGAACCTCAAGGAACTCTGGGAGCATTCAAGAACCCTGAAGAGCTCATTTCCACCAAAGAGCACCAGGTGCTAGTTCAGTTCAAAGTGAGAGCCGGTGTTTTTTTTGGTTCAAATCTCGTGCCCCCCCAGAGCCGGTTTGCTTTTCCATTGGCAAGGAGCCAAGTTGGAGCTGCGTCACCGCAACACGTCAGTCTGTCACTGCATGCGTAGCCGTTCCACGACTGTGGCGCGCCATAAACATGCAAGTGCTGTTCCTGACTTGTTAAGCCTACACTGCGATCCAGAAACAAATAATGTTAGTAGTACCTGTCTTCATCGTAGTCATGGGCAACGGCGAATACGTTTGAGAAGACAGGTAACTGTCAGAGATGTTTCGATTCTTAGCAGTGGTGTGTTAGCGTTAGCTTAGCTACTTAGCCTCGACTACGTTTGCATCCATTACATAGCAGTTAATCAAACACGTTGATGATAATATCTATGTTTATCTTTATAGATGGTTTTATGGCTAATTGGAAGGCAGAGGTCAGCTGTTGTCTGGGCACATCCATGATCAAGCCACTGGTGGGACACAATTGTAACGGATTTTAGCTGAAGGCTGCTGTTCTGTCCAAACTGTCATGAGACACTGACATTTTTATTGTGATATACTCGCCACTGTTGTTAGCTTTTGTTTCAATAAATTATTTGAGATGAGGAAATCACTATTGCATGTTTCTACTTAAATGCCCTATTTTCATGATATATTATGAACTTTTTATATTTTCCATAAATTTCGCCTGAAAGATGAATAACTTCTTGTGAGTAGTATATGTAGACACGTCATGCAAGCATAGTTCAATAATGTATCTGCTGCAGTAGTGCAGTTTATCTGTCTAGCTTGGTGTGGCAGTAAAAAAAACAGTATATGTTGCTGATTATGTTTCAGACTGAAATCTGCTTGAAAAGCACAACTGAGTATCTGTCAAAATGTGTGTAACAGAAGTGTGCACTGAACACTGAATAAAGTCTCTAGATTATAGACGGAACTTGCATCGTTCATCACAAATATATTTTTATTCACCCAAAGTGCAAGAGTAAAATACAAGTGAACTTAAATAGCTAAGAAGGAAAAGAATTTACAAAAAAAGATTTTTTTTTCTAGAAAAGGCAGAAGTAGTGGACAATGCAGTTTATTTCTGGGACAGTTGCTCCAGCACTGACACCGTACGTCCCATCAGTCCAACCAAGGTGTTTGAATTTTCATCCGTCTTCTGAATGTTCTGGAGCATGGCAGTGGTCAGGTCTTGGTCCCTGGATATTCTGGAGCATGGCAGTGGTCAGGTCTTGGTCCCTGGATATTCTGGAGCATGGCAGTGGTCAGGTCTTGGTCCCTGGATATTCTGGAGCATGGCAGTGGTCAGGTCTTGGTGTCTTCTGATCTGTTCCAAGAACCGTTCCTCTGACCTCTCCAGATACTGCAGCAGATCTACAGCAGCATCCCACTTCCTTTTTCCTGCATAAAAGCACCCAAAAAGATATTTGTCAGTAATTATTTTCTATATTCATGAACAGTTAACTTAAAATAAATGTTGTATTTTGTGATTTTAGGATTAGCCAAAAGCTAATGTATTTATCATGTTGACGTCTGCACAGTCTAATCAGATCTTACTTGATTTGGTCTGTTAAGAGGAGGATGGCATGAATGAGCTGCAGGACGGGACCAGTGAGCTGCAGAGTAGTGATTCTGGTAACTGGACCTCATCCTCCAAGGCCGACAACTAAATAAAATGAACAAGAAATGTTGTTGATAGTATCTGTAATTTAAAACCATTTTCTCCATTAATTGAGGAATTTTAATTTGTCCATATGATGTTAGAAAATGTTACAAAAATACCTGTAATAATTTCCAACAGTGCTAAATGCCTTGTTTTATTTGAGCAACAACTAAAAACCACCAAAGGAGTCTGTGTACATGAAATGAATGCATTGAATTTCCACGTCTGCAAAGCTGGAAAATCACAGAACAATCAGCATTTTTGCTTGAAATTATAAAAATAGCTGCACATTACCAGTACTCTTTACTTTATTGTGTTAATTTGATCATTTGAATCAGTTTTAGACTTGTATTAATGATAATGTTAAACAGTTCATTGGTTCTTCAAGGGAAATTGAAATGATAACCATATAGTTTGGTAATATGATTAAATGGGCCGTTGTGTAACAGTGTGGGGGGTTTTGAATAAAGGTCTTGTAATGAAATATTGCTGCTGCTTTTCTCAGGTTTTATCAGATGTTGTTTCATAGCTTATTAGCTTAGCAGCGGCTAACTGGTTAGCAAACAATAGTCAACCTCTGATCACTGATCCTGTGTCCGGACCACGGTAGCTGGCGAAACGTTCATAATATTGATGCGGGACTATTGTAGCTGGCGTATTCATAGTGGGCTAACAGCAGGGTGTTTGAGAAATAAAACTTACCAGGATCAGGATCAGTGGTCTGTATGGCGGCCTGCATCAACTCCAGCTCCGATGTGGCGTTCAGGGACCCGGCTGGAATCACGGAATGCAGCGGGTCAAAATGGGGGCTCTTTTTGGCCGACAACTGCTGCATCCCAGCTCCCCTTTCTGGTCCCTGTAGTCATTTTAAAGCTTTTTAATTTTGTTGAGGAGTTAGTCAAGGCTCCGCTCGTACCGGCTGCAGCCATCTCCCGCTGGATCGTTTCGAACACCGGTGTGGTCCCTCTACCCTCGACTGAATTTCATATGAAGACCACAGTGCTAGGAAGCACTGGATTTCTTCCTCAGAGTGCTGCTGCTTGGATTTGGCATCTATATTTACTGGTTTACAAAACACAAACACTAAGCATTACTACTACTCACTCGGCTGTTTAAAAATGGCACTTCGGTGTTTTCACCGTTGATTGTCGGTGACCGCATCCCCGCCCCCTGCCCGTGAAATGCTCAGTTCTCAACTCTGGCCAACTCTGGCCCAGCAACGAGTTGGTGCCCGAAAAAGCCCCAGTTTTTGGAGCCCGGAGCCGCAGCTCCGGTGGTGGAAAGACAAAAAACCGGTACCAGGTCGGGCACTGGCTCCGACTCCCCCCTAATAGATACATTCAGGGAAGATGTTGCTGCAGGAACCATATAAAAACTCAGAACTGGCCTTTTGTCGAGTCACGTGTACCAAAGTGACGCTTTACTTCTGTATTTACACTTTTACACACATTGACACAATATTTAATTTTGAATTGTGAACATTTTCATATTTTAAATGCAAATACACTGTGTTTTGATAATTTCATGATTAAAGAATGAACCTGCTGAGATAATCTGATGCTTTATTTTAATATGAAACTATTCTTAGAAATCTCAATGTTTACATAATATACCAAATTTATATATTATATAATCTATATCTATATAGCTATACAAAATCTGCTGAGGGGAGATTTTATTTCAACAGAGAGAAGTCAGTTTTTAAAGTATTTCACAGGTCAGGATCATCTTTTAAATAGTTAACAATTACAAAATAAACAGGAATTATTTTACGTGATAGTTTTATGTCAAAAAAATCTCTCCACTTTATATAGGAACAACTAGAATGTTGTCAAATATTATTATTGTGTTTCGGGGTAAAAATGATAAATAATGATAATAATAATACAGAGTTCATTACGGAACCTCAAACCACCTTTGTGGAACAATTTTGAACTCAAAAGGACTTTTAGAAGATGACTTTATGATTTAAAATAAGTGTTTTCGTAACAGATTTTAACTGGATGTATATTTTTCTACGATTTAGTTATTCTATACATTTTCTGCATTTTGTTAAATGACATAATCAGTGGAAAAGTCACAGAAAGAAAGGAAATAATTCACATTAATTGCAAACGAAAAATATAATGTACACATTAAAAAAATATTTTTCTAAATGTTAATCCATTCCTTTACAGCCAAAATGATACCTTTTTTTACTGTATTTACATCATCTAAAGTATAATTATTTGTTAGATATGTGCTATTCCTGTCATTTTTTTACAGCTTTAGTCATTATTTGTTTTGACTGTATTTACTTCTATGTAGCTTTATAGTTTTCTTCCAAATATTGCAAAATTTCTCAGAATCTGGCTTTAATATAAAGATAAGTCCTTTATTTCTCCCCATGCCAGGGGAAATTCACATTGTTACAGCAGCTTATGTAGAAATAAACGTAGTAATACAAATAAAATAATAATAGAATAGTAGTAATAATATTTACATTATGTACAGGGATGAGAAATGAGGATGAAATAGTGCAGTAGTGACACACTGTAAGGGTGCTTTCACACCTACGTCTTTTAGTCCGCTTAAAGCGGACTGGAGTCCGCAACACCTGCAAGTACGGTTCGTTTGGGCTGATGTGAAAGCATACCAGATTTTTTTGGTTCGGACTAACGAACCGCACCGAGACCACCTTCGGGAGGTGGTCTCGGTCCGCTTCTATGTGAACTCCAGTTCGGTTCGCTCCTGGTGAGAACACAAACCTGTCTCCATTCGGACCACTTGATGGCACAACAGACTTTTGGTCTACGGGAGCTTCCGTAGCAACCTGCACAGGGAATTTTACGCCAATCAGCGTACACCTACGTCATCGTAAACGCCTTGTTTTGTAAACAGCGCCGCCAAACGACTGGGGGGAGATATAACATTAATTGGAGTAGGTTCACCTGCGAAAACACTGGTGTGAATGCGAACCGAACCAGTTGAAAATAGCAACATTGTAACAACTTTTGGGTCCAAACGAACCACTTTAGCGGACTAACAGGTGTGAAAGCACCCTAAGACACAGCAGAGTCAGATCTGTTAAAGAACAGATTCAGCTCATTGGTCCACTCCTGGCCTCCTGCTGCAGCTCCTCTCATGGCCTCTGCTGGAACCAGAGATGGATCTCAGGTCTCTCCAGACCTCCCTTGTGTTATTGTCCTGCAGGTGAGATTCCATCTTGGTCCTGTAGCTGGCCTTGTCCACCTTGATCTTCTTCTTTATCTCCTTCTGCACCCTCCTCAGCTCCTCTTTGTCCCCAGATCCAAAAACCCTCCTCTTCTCCTTCAGCAGGGCCTTCAGTTCCAGGGACACCCAGGGTTTGCTGTTAGAGAAACACCGTACTTTCCTGGTCGGTACAATGTTCTCTGCACAGAAGTTAATGTAGTCCGTGATAGTGTCAGTCAGTGAATCAATGTCCTCCCAGTGTGGACCACACAGCACATCCCAGTCTGTGGTCTCAAAGCAGTCCTGCAGCGCCTCAGTGGCCTCCTCAGACCACTTCTTCACATACCTGATGGTGGGGGGTTGTTTCTTCACCATAGGTATGTAAATGGGCTGCAGTCTCACCAGGTTGTGATCTGATTGGCCCAGTGGGGGGAGGAGGGGAGGAGCTGTATGCATCCTTGATGTTTGCATACAGCAGGTCCAGGGTTTTATTGTCTCTGGTATGGCAGGTCACGTACTGGGTGAACGTGGGGAGAGTGGCAGAGAGCGATGCAAGATTAAAGTCTCCTGAGATGATGATAAGAGACTGAGGGTGAGATGTTTGCAGCTGGGACACTACACTGTGGATGAGTTCACAGGCTGCAGCCGCATCAGCCGAGGGAGGGATGTACACAGTAATGGCTATTACATGTGAATACTCCCGGGGCAGATAGAACAGACGCAGACTGACCGCCAGTAATTCTACATCCTTAGTGCAGAGCTGCTCTTTAACGCTAATGTGTCCAACATTACACCATCTCTCATTCACATACATCACGAGGCCCCCACCCTTTCTCTTACCACTCTCCCTCACGTTCCGGTCCGCTCTGACCAGATGGAATCCGTCCAGAGTTAGAAGTGAGTCCGGAGTGAGTTCGTTCAGCCATGACTCCGTGAACATCATGAGGCTGCTCTCCCTATACTCCCACTGCAGCCTGGTCAGCGCCGTCAGTTCTTCCATCTTATTCGGGAGAGACCTCACATTCTCCATTATTATGGATGGAACGGACGGCTTGTAGCGTCTCCTCTTCTCCCTACACTTCAGTCCTGCCCGGCATCCTCTCCTCCTCCTGTGGAGCTCAGCTGGGATGTCTGGTTTCTCCCACGACAGCGGCCTGGCCTGGCTCAGCGCCAACAGCTGTTCCTGACTGTAAACAATGCTGTGGCTGAACGGGTCACCAGATGAGAACTTAAAAAGATCCGAAATCAGTAGTAAACAAAGTAGGGGAAGCGCAATTTGCACATCCATGTTTGCCCCGCACAAATGTGGCACACCTACTTGATGAAAAAAATAGGGCTGGGACTTTAACGCGTTAATTTTGATTAATTGGCGCGAAAATAACACGCTAAAATTAACGCAATTAATTGCACCCTCCTCAGTTCCCTCATTTCTGGTAACTCTGATGAACACTCCAGCCCAGTAGGTGGCGGTAATGAACCTAAAGTCTGTTTGTAGCCATGAAGAAGAAGCACAGGAAGCACTGAGTGAAGTCAGGCACTGGTGAACAGTGAAGGAAGATGAGATTGAGCTTGTTGGACAGAAAGTTTCCTTTTAAAAATCTTCCTGATGGCAGCTTGGATAAAAGCCTGGTTGTGTGTAAATTGTACAACAAAGAGTTTTCTGATCACTGCGTCACTTCAAGCCAACGGTATCACCTCAATGTAAAACATGTTGCTGTTAGCACCAGAGCTAACGTTAGCTACGAGTCATGCTAACGGCTAATGGTGTAGCCATCCCATAATAGACCACTTTTCTAGACAGTGTTTGACTTTACAAAAAGTCTTAAAATGTTGAATAAAATCGCTATAATTGCACTTAGATTTGAAGTAATCTGTGAATGTAGCAGACAGATGAAAAATGCAGATAAATAGAAATGAATCATTTTTGTGGTTTAAGTTTTTACTCCGTCGAGGCTCTGCCTCCTTGGAGGAGGAATAACCTAAACAACAAAAATATCTCTTTTAATAACTTAATTATAAACTTTTTGTTTGTAAAAAAAATTACATAAATAAAAATTGATATTCCTATAAAAAGAACCATCAAAATTCCACCATTTATCAGACCCAGAAAAGATGAAAACAGAATGAATCTCTGGATTTTCAACTTTCTGAAGCTCCTTGAACTACTTATGCTGATTTTATGTGCCATACAGTGGAAAAAAACAACTAAATTCAGGCTTTAAGTCATCAAAATCACTTTTTTCTATATGTCCCATTTTCCTTTTTTAAATAAATTTTAAAATATAAACACGTATATGTCTATTCATTGATTCAACTGTCAACCACAATCTTATTTGAATTGAAAAACTTCACTTATTGTGTCAAATAATGCTATTTGACAAAACTGCAATTAAATTGCAATTAATTACAAAGCCTGTAATTAATTAGATTAAATTTTTTAATCACGTCCCACCACTAGAAAAAACTTAAAAAAAGAGAAGAAAACTACAAAAATAACTAAACAGACCTAAAGTTAACAGAAGCTGCTGTAACTAGCTGCCGCTCTCACGGCGCCATCTCACATAGAAACACATATTAATTGTATTCTGTCCGTGTTCTGTGTTGCTGTTGGTCTTCTGTAGCTGTTTTCATTTTTTTTTTTTTTTGTTTTCATCTTTGAATAATTACCTGTAGCACAGAACAAACAAATGTTTTCAGAGCAGTCTGGTGTTTTCAATTTCTGATCTTACCTCTGTTGGACCTTCTGACCTTTTCATCTGCAGCCTTCAGGCGACTGAATGTCCAGTAAATTAGAATCACAATGACAGAGACACAGATCGAACTTATTGATCAGTTTGACCTCCGAGCTTCGGATCTGTTCTTCACTAAATGCAACTTCTAAACAGCTGTGAGTCAACTGAAAACAAAAAGCAGAGGATTTTAGATTTAACTGGTTACATCACAGAACTGATGTTTTTGATTAATTGATTCACCCATTGCTTAAATTTTAGTTTTTATTTGACCTGTAAGTTTCTTAAGGCTGGAAATGACATTATAAAAGGCAACTGGAGACACTAAAACATGTTGATAATAAATGTTTCTTTGTTTCTTTTTTGGTCCAAATTGAAATTGTTGCAGGGCTACACAGTGGTGTAGTGGTTAGCACTTTCGCCTTGCAGCTAGAAGATCCCTGGTTCGCGTCCCGGCTTTCCCGGGATCTTTCTGCATGGAGTTTGCATGTTCTCCCTGTGCACGCGTGGGTTTTCTCCGGGTACTCCGGCTTCCTCCCACAGTCCAAAAATATGCTGAGGTTAATTGATCATTCTAAATTGCCCGTAGGTGTGAATGTGAGAGTGATTGTTTGTCTCTGTATGTAGCCCTGTGACAGACTGGTGACCTGGTGACCTGTGACATGTTGACAAAACCTGAATCAGAATCCATTTCATCACCAAATAAGTTTTCACATATGAGGAGCTTGACTTTGTATTTTAGCGCATAAATACTGATGAGTAGAAAATTTTAAAGAAGCATAAAAGATGACAAACACAAGTGCTGTAAGTAAAATTTAAAAGCAGTGTAAGCAAATCCCTGGAATTCTAAAAGCAGTAATAGAAATATTTACAACACGCAGGAATGTGTAAGATTGCACTGTCTGTCATAAAAGCTACTTCAAATTTGCAAAGAACAACAGTTCTCTAATAAATGTTAATGCAACACACTGATCCTATAAATGACAATAATATCAATTCACAGTGTTTTTACAAACACTGGGATTTTTACAATTTTTATATTTTATGTATTTTAATAGTAAATGTACAAAAAAGACAATTGCTATTTAATGGCATATATATAACAAAAATCTGACATTTTCTCTTATTAAATTATGCATCTACACTGAAAAACACTTCGTTAATCACTGGTAAATCTAGAGTACAAAAATAACAAATGTGAAGTAAATAAATGAAGTAAGAGTTAATTAACACAGTTTCTACAAAAATATTTATAAATCAGGCAGGAATTTGTTATTTAGTTGTCCTTTTAAATAACAAATGATCAGAAGATTTCTCACTCAATTAATCCTCAATAATAATCTTGAATGTTTTTATCCTCATTATGAGATTAAATCTAGAAACAGCAAAGCCTTAAATACATTAATTATACATTATCTATTCAGGAAAGCACACTTTTATCTATCTTCAGTTTAACACCAGGTTTCTAATAATCTTTGTTTCTCCCTGACCTTCCTTTAACTCAGAATACAGACGTCAGATATCGGCAGGACGGTTAAAGAGATTTATTCCTCTGAGCTTCGAAGCATCGACTCACTTTCTGCTGCTCATTACAGACTCACAACGAACAGATTTTCCTTCTCCTGAACAGAGCAACTACATCCTCTTGTTGCAATTGTAATTTTCTAAAATATGTCCTCACTTGAAGAGATGTCCTCGATTTGTCGTTGCTGTTCTAACTTCCAAAAAAAAATGTCCTCACTTGGCGAGATGTCCTCAGTTTGTTATTACTGTTCAAACGTCCTAAAATATGTCCTCACTTGGCGACATGCTCTCAATTCCTTATTGCTGTTCTAACTTGCTAAAATATGTCCTCACTTGGTAAGATGTCCTCTTCTGTCATTGTAATTTCACAAAATGTCCTCTCGTGGTGAGATGTCCTCTTTTTGTCATCGTTGCTGTAATTTCTAAAAATATGTCCTCATTTGGTGAGATGTTCTCGGTTTGTCACTGCTGTTCTAATTTCCTAAAATATGTCCTCACTTGGTGAGATGTCCTTTGTTGTCATTGTTGTTGTAAAATGTCCTCAGTTGGCAAGATGTCTTTGGTTTGTCATTGCTTTTCTAATTTCCTAAAATATGTCCTCATTTGTTGAGATGTCCTCGATTTTTAGTTGCTGTTTTAACTTCCGAAAATGTGTCCTCACTTGGCGAGATGTACATTTTTTGTCATTGTTGTTGTAATTTCCTAAAGTGTCCTCACTTGGCGAGATGTTTTGTTATTGCTGTTGTAATTTTCTAAAATATGTCCACAAATCAAATCAAAAATTTATTTGTAAAGCACTTTCCAACAACATAGAAGAAGACCAAAGTGCTTTCCAGACAGAATAATAAACAAAACAATGCAATTTTTGATTACTATAAAACCATAAAACCCATAAAAACACAAAACTAAGAAAAGCATAAAACCATAAAAACCATAAAACAGTCCTAGGATTCGAAAGCACCTCTAAATAAATAGGTTTTCAATGTAAACTTAAAAAGCTGCAGGTTGGTCCTAACGCGGAGCTCGAGTGGGAGAGCGTTCCAGAGTCTTGGGGCGGCTACAGCAAAGCATCGATCACCCCACTGCTTATACCGGGACCTGGGCACGTCCAGCACCATCTGTGTCGACGACCGGAGGGCTCTACTGGGACGGTGGATGGTTAAAAGCTCCGATATGTATAAAGGAGCTAGGCCATGAAGGGCTTTAAAAACAAATGTTAAAATTTTAAACTCAATACGATGATGAACCGGGAGCCAATGGAGGGCGGAGAGGATGGGGGTGATATGAGTGTGTCTGGATGTGCGGGTTAACAGACGGGCAGCTGCATTCGGAACCAGTTGTAGTCAACGGAGTGACCATTGTGTGACACCAAAATAGAGAGCATTACAATAATCGATACGAGAACTGATAAAAGCGTGAATGGCCTTCTCCAAGTCACGTTTAGAAAGGAAGGGCTTGACCTTGGTGAGGAGACGTAGCTGGAAAAAGCTAGCCTTGACAACGGAAGCAATCTGCCTGTCAAATCTCAACTCGCTATCGGAAATGACTCCAAGGTTTTTTACTGTATTACTGACGGGGAAACTCAGTGGTGAACCGGACAGTATGTTGAGGTGCATATCAGAGGGGGCAAAGAGGATATATTCAGTTTTACTTTCGTTCAGATGAAGAAAGTTCTGGGCCAGCCAATGTTTAATATCCGATAAGCAGCTATGTAGAGAGTCCAGAGCAGATGCAGCATTGGGGAGCACAGGCAGATAGAGCTGGATGTCATCAGCATACAGGTGGAAAGACAGGTTATGCTTAGTGATGATGGCTCCAAGCAGCAGCATATATAATGAAAACAGAACTGGTTCAAGGATGGACCCTTGTGGCACCCCGGATGACAGCGAGGCAGGCAGAGATGAGTGATCATCAAGCATCACAGAGAAATTCCTGTCTGTCAGGTAGGAGCTGAACCACCGGAGAACAGAGCCCTGCAGACCAACATGACGAGCTAAACGAGAAAATAGTATGGAGTGGTCCACAGTGTCGAAAGCTGCTGTAAGGTCCAACATCACCAGGAGTACTGGCTTTTTAGTGTCCAGAGATTGTGAAATGTCATTGTGCACCTTAAGGAGAGCTGATTCTGTGCTGTGACGTGTTCTAAAACCAGACAGAAATTTTTCTAAAATACTGTTCGATTCTAGAAAAGGTTGCAACTGAATAAAAACAATCCTTTCTAAAAACCTTAGATAAAAACGGCAAATGAGACACCGGTCTAAAATTAGATAAAACAGCAGGATCAAGGTTGGGTTTTTTAAGAAGTGGTCTGACCACGGCATGATTGAAGACAGCTAGGACAGATCCAGCACTAAGGCAGCTATTTATCAGAGCGAGCAGACAGGGGGCCACTGTATTGAAGACCTGTTTGAGCAGTTTAGCTGGCATAATGTCTAGGGGACAGTCCTCACTTGGCGGGATGGCCTCGATTTGTTATTGCAGTTCTAACATCCTAAAATATGTCCTCACTTGGCGAGACGTCCATTTTTTTGTCATGGCTGTTGTAATTTCTTAAAATATGTCCCGACTTGGCGAGATGTCCTTGGTTTGTTGGTTTGTTCATATTTCATAAAATACGTCCTCGCTTGATGAGATGCCCATGTTTTGTCATTGTTGTAATTTTATAAAACATGTCCTCACTTGGAGAGATGTCCTCGATTTGTTTCTGTTCTGATGTCCTAAAATATGTCCTCACATGGCGAGACATACATTATTATAATCATTGTAATTTCCTATATGTCCTCACTTGGCAATATGTTAATTTTTTATGATTGTTGTTGAAATTTCAAATAATACGTCCTCACTTGGAGAGATGTCTTCGATTTGTTGTTTCTGTTCTAATGTCCTAAAATATGTACTCACTTGGCGAGACGTACATTTTTTGTCATTGCTGTTGTAATTTCCTGAAATATGTCCTCACTTGGCGAGATGCCTTTTTGTTGTTGTTATAATTTCGCAAAAAGTCCTCAGTTGGCCAGATGTCCTTGGTTTGTCATTGCTGTTCTAATTTCCTAAAATAGGCCCTGACTTGATGAGATGTCCTCGATTCGTTATTGTTCTAATTTCTTAAAATATGTCCTCACTTGGCGAGATGTGCTTTATTGTCACTGTTGATGTAATTCCGTAAAATGTCCTTACCTGGCAAGATGCCTGTTCTTGTAATTGTTGTAATTTCTTAATTTATGTTCTCACCTGGTGAGATGTCCTCGGGTTGTTATTGCTGTTTTAATTTCATAAAATATGCCCTCACTTGGCGAGATGTCCTCTTTTGCCATTGTTGTAATTTCGTAAAATGTCCTCACTTGGTGAGATGTCCTGGGTTTGTCATTGCTGTTCTAATTTCCTAAAATATGCCCTCACTTGGCGAGATGGCCTCTTTTGCCATTGTTGTTGCAATTTCTGAAAATCTGTCCTCACTTGGCGAGATGTCCTTCTTTGTCATTGCTGTAATTTTGTAAACTGTCCACACTTCACAAGATGTCCTCGATATTTCGTTGCTGTTCTAATTTCAGAAAATATGCCCTCACTTGGCGAGATGTCCATTCTTGTCATTGTTTAATTTCGTAAAATGTCCTCACTTGGCGAGATGTCCGTTCTTGTCATTGTTATTGTAACTTCGTAAAATGTCCTCACTTGGTGAGATGTCCTCAATTCGTCGTTTCTGTTCTAATTTCCTAAAAAAAGTCCTCTTTTGCCATTGTTGTTGTAATTTCTGAAAATATGTCCTCACTTGGCGAGATGTCCTTTTTTGTCATTGTTGTTGTAATTTCGTAAACTGTCCACACTTGGCAAGATGTCCTTGGTTTGTCGTTGCTATTCTAATTTCCTAAAATATGCCCTCAATTGGCAAGATGTCCTTTTTTGTCACTGTAGTTGTAATTTCATAAAATGTCCTCACCTGGTGAGATGTCCTTTCTTATCATTCTTGTTGTATTTTTGTAAAATGTCCTCACTTGGCAAGATGTCCTCTGTTATTGCTGTTCTAATTCCATAAAATATGCCCTCACTTGGCGAGATGTCCTCTTTTGCCAGTGTTGTTCTAACTTCCTAAAATATGTCTCCACGTGGCAAGACGTCCTCGATTTGTTGTTGCTGTTCTAATTTCCTAAAAAATGTCCTCACTTGGTGAGATGTTCTCAATTCGTTATTGCTGTTCGAACTAGCTAAAATATGTCCTCACTTGGCAAGATGTCCTCTTTTGTCATTGTTATTTCCTAAAATACGTCCTCACTCGGCGATATGTTCTCAATTTGTCATAGTTGCTCGGCCTTCCTAAAATACATCCTCACTTGGCGAGATGTCCTTGATTCGTTGATGCTGTTCTAACATCCTAAAATACGTCCTCACTTGGAGAGCTGTCCTCAGTTTATTATTTCTGTTCTAACTTCCTAAAATATGCCTCACTTGGCGAGACGTCTTTGGTCTGCCTTGCTATTCTGATGTCAAAAAAAAAAATGCCATCACTTGACAAGACGTCCTTAAATTGTCATTGCTGTTCTATCTTCCTATAAAATGTCACTTGGAGAGATGTCTTCGATTTGTTGTTGTTCTCACTTCCTAAAACATCCTCACTTGGTGAGATTTCCTCTTTTTGTCATTGTTGCTTTAAGTTCTTAAAATATGTCCTAACTCGGCAAGACGTCCTGATTTGTCGTTGCTGTTCTGATGTCCTAAAAACATGTCCTCACAAGTTGAGATGTCTTCGGTTTGTTATTGCTGTGCTATCTTCCTAAAAACTGTCCCCGATTTCATAAAAACTGCTTAAAATAATCACCCAGAAACTGTGTCGCTTTCTCATATGTTCTATTTTCTGACAGAGACACTGAGGTTTGATGATATCGACACCTAATGAATAAATGTATAAAAACAGCTGGTATATATTATTTATAAATGGTTCCAGTTTATCTTTTAATTTGGTTCTGGAACAAATAATTCAGCTGTAGGACTGTGAAGGTTTTTAATTTGGAAAATAAATCCAAAAGATGAAAAAAACTGATTGGAAGGTGAAGGATTGTCAGATAAATCTGATTTTATTATGTTAAACTCTTATCTGGTTTATTGAAAAACCCAAAAAGTGTGTTTTCATGAAAATAAGGAGATGAACTAAGGAGATGCTTAAAGCTGCTGTCACATTTATTATTTCTCCATCATCGTCCTGCTTCTCTGCAGAAACCTGAAGGTGGAAACGTTATATATCTGAATGATCTGAGGAATATGAATTAATTAATTTTTAAAACTGAAAATTAAAGAGTTTCTGTTCTTGTTAATGAACATTCAGCTGCTTTAACTGTCTGAGCTTCAGTTTGTGTCTCAGTGAGAGTTAATTAATCAAAATGCTGCTGTAAGTTCAGTCTGTTTTTATTTTGTGTAGATTTTGCATTTTGTGATTGTATCATTTTTGTGGCCATTTCTGTGTCTGTGGTTGTTTTTTGTTTCTTTGTTGTTCTGCTTTTTGTGGTGATTTTGTGTTTCTCTGCGGCTTTTTTATATCTCTGTGGTCATTTTGATGTGTTTGTGTCTCTTTTCTAGTGATTGTGTGTATCTTTGTAATAGTTTTGTATCTGTGGTGATTTTGTGATGATTTTGCATCTTTTGTGGTTGTTTAGTGTCTCATTGTGGCAGTTTTATGCCATTTTTTGTGATTGTGTCTTTGTTAGTGATTGTGTTCCTTAGTGGAGATTTTGCATCTTTTGTGGTTGTTTTGAGTCTCGCTGTGGTCAGTTTACGTCAATTACTTTACGTTTTGTGTCTTTTTGTGGTGAATTTATGCCATTTTGTTGTGATTGTGTGTCTTTGCGGTGATTTGTGTCTGTGCATCCTTGTTTCTCTCTTTCTAAAGCCATGTGTCCACTAGATGCATTTTTCCCACATGTAAACGTGTCGCATCTGAAAATCACACACATGATGCATGGTCACTAGTCGGACACAACATCGTCACAAAATGCTGGAGCTTCAGCGGCCCGCTTACGTGGTCACATGACCAAGCTTTCAGCTTGACAGTCTGGCATATGCGTCGGATAAACACAGCAGCTTGGCCACAAACTTTCTCTTTTCTTTCAAAAACACTTTAGCAAAAAATATTTCTGAAAGTATGTGAGGCGAGAAATAATCTGTGCAGCAGCTGAATCTGTCCTGGTTTTAATTCACCGATGGCTAGTTTAGAAGTTTGAGGAAAGTTTCGTGATGCATGGGATCTCTGCACGCTGCATCGAATTTGCATAAAGTAGAAGTCAAGTTTACTTTATGCAAATGAGCTCCGAGTAAATACACCAGATCGCAGCTGGAAACACACCGCATGTTGCATGCATGTCTGGTTGTCGTGCATTTCGCATCAGCTTATTTCTCACTTCAAATGTTTTCAGAAGTACTTTTCGCTAAAGTGTTTTTGAAATAAAAGAGAAAATTTGCTGCCAAGCCACTGTTTGTCCGTTACATGTGGGAAAAACGCATCTAGTGGACATGCGGCTTGAGTGAGTATGGGTCTCTTTGTTTACTTTTTGGTGATTTTGTGTCTCTTTGTGGTGATTTTGCTTTTTTGTGGTTTTAATTTCTCTGTGGTTATAGTATGTGTCTTTGTACTGATTTTGTGTCTCTGTCTCTTTCACTATTTGTGCCTTTTTGTGTGTCCCTGTCTCTCTTTTTTAATAATAATAACTTTATATAGCACTTTAAAATCAAAGTGCTTTACAGAGCAAGTAACAGATAAATTACAATAAAATTATAACTCATAAAACAATGACTGAAGAAACACAATAACAATGATAAAACTGACAAAAACATTATCTAAGAAGACAGTACATCACAAATTATGATTCATATACAGCAGAGAACAAGTGGGTCTTTAGCTTTGCTTTGAACACCTCTACTGAGCAAGCTTGCCTAATGTCAGACGGAACTGTGTTCCATGAAGACGGTGCACGGAAATAAAAAGCTCATGCACCGACTGTCTTCTTTATAACTCTAGGGACAGTCAGCAGACCCTTCCCCTGGAAGTGCAGGGACCTTGCTGGTTCATAAGGGACTACTAGCTCCTTTAAATATGATGGCCCAGTGCCATTTACAGCTTGATATGTTAACAGCAGCATCTTAAAATCAGCTTTAACATGAACTGGGAGCCAATGGAGTGATACTGGCACTGGTGAGTTGTGGTCATACTTCTTTGTTCCAGTCAGAATGCTGCCTTCTGAAGCATCTATAGGCTATGAAAGCTCCTCTTAGGCAAGCCAGAAAGGAGAGCATTACAAAAATCCAATCTAGAAATCACAAACGATTGGATAAGAATCTCAGCATCCTTAAAACACAAGAAATAGCGAATCTTAGTAATCTTTATTAGTGATTTTGTGGTGATTTTTTTGATTATTTTGCATCATTTTATTTTTTGTGTGTCTCATTGTGGTAGTTTGATGTCATTTTTTGTGACTGCGCCTCTTGGTGATTTTGTGTTTCTTTGTGGTGATTCTGCATCTTTCTTTTTTTTGGTTGTTTTGTGTGTCTCTATGGATGTATTATGTCTCTGTACTGATTTTGTGTCTCTTTTCACTGTTTATGACACTTTGTTGTGATTGTGTGTCTTTGTGGGGATTTTGAGTTTATTTATGCCTTTTTGTGCGTCTTCATGTCTCCTTTTTGAGATTTGATGTTTCTAGTTTTGTGTTCTTGTTTAAATTTTGTATGTTTTTCTAGATATTGTGTTTTGTCTTTTGCTGCTTTTTTAGTGAATTTGTGTGTCTTTGTGGTTACCTTGTCTCTTTTGTGGTCATTTTGTACCATTTGGAGGTGATTTCTCTTTGAGGCAAATTTTTTTTTTGTCTTTGTGTCTCTTTTTTGGTCAACATTTTGTTCCATTTTGTAGATGTTTTGTGTGTCTGTTTAAATAAATATCAACACTGTACTTAATACAATAATCTTCACGTCCCGCAGCAGAACGCAACAACAAATTCCCCTGTAATTAAAAAAATTGGATCCAGTCAGACTGTGGAGCTGCTGTGGGTGTTTTGCTGTCATTTTCCAGGATGTTGTGCTGCAGTGTTTGTGTTGTTCAGTGCCTCTCCACATGACAAACACTGAGCCTGAGATAAATGGATGTTTGTGCAGCAGCATCACTTCACTGCACAGCAGCAGACACACAAACACACAAGGCTCAGTGTGTGTCTGGATGTAATTACTGTGTTGAGCTGATAAACTGCTCTCAGAGGACCAAGACCAGGAGGAGGAGGTTTATTGATTCACTCTGACAGATTTTGTATTTCATCTGGACGAAGCCGTCATCGTAAATAAACACCGACCTGCTCAGGTTGGAGGTTTCACCACAATATTAGAATATAGCATGAAAAAAAAAACCCAAACCGCTCTGTTATCTACAGTAATTTTCTTAATGATCAGAGTTCTACCTTCATTCTGTGAATATTTCCACAGTTCCAGGTGCTTGAACTCCATAAAGGTGGGTCCAGATGTATCATTTTTTAATGGACATTTTGCAGCACCAGTGTCCTAATCAGCTTCACCTGGTAATTAAAGCAGGTAAAAACCTTCAGTTTAGTGAAAACCAAACCATGACACAAAACAACCACAAAATAATGCACAACATAAATGTGATGCAAAATGACTACAAAGAGTTGAAAAAAACACATAAAATTATCAAAATGTGATCTAAAACACCACCAAAACATATAAAACAACCAAAACATTGTACAAAACAACCATAAAACAATGTGAAGCAACCAAAACGTCAGTAAAAACAACCCAAACATGGTACAAAATGACCACAAAATGATGTAAAATGACCAAAACATCCCTAAAAACAACCAACACATGTATAAAATGACCACAAAATGATATAGAATTACCAAAATGTCACTAAAAACAACCAAAACATTGTATGAAATGATGCAACATGACCAAAACGTCACTAGAAACAATCAAAATATGGTATAAAATGATGCAAAATAACCAAAACATCATTTGCAACAACCAAAACATGGTACAAATGACGACAAAATGACAAAAAATTATCAAAATGTTGAGAAAATCTACCAAGCTGTGATGCAAAACAACCACAAAACAATATATAACAACCAAAATGTCACTAAAAAACAACCAAAACATGCAACAAAATGGCCAATAAATTATTTTAAAAATGACCAAAACGTCACTAAAAACACCCAAAGCACAGCGCAAAATGACCACAAAATGATGGAAAATGACCAAAACGTCACTGAAAACAACTAACTACAATAAACCACTAAAACGTGAACCAAAATGACCAAGAAAAGACTTAAAATGCAGCGCCAGTGTCCTAATCAGCTTCACCTGGTAATTAAAGCAGGCTTAGTAAAAACCAAAACATAACACAAAACTACCACAAAATAATGTAAAACAACCAAAATGTGATGCAAAACGAATAAAATTGTCAAAATATGACCTAAAAACACCACTAAAACACATAAAACAACCAAAACATGGTACAAAATGACCACAATGTGGCACAAAGCAACCGAAACATGATGCAAAACGTCTGAATAAAGACCTAAAATCATCTAAATGTGACGCACAGCGACCATAAAATGATGTAAAACGGCCAAAATGTCCCAAAAAACAAAAACATGTTAAAAAATAACTACAAAATGATCAAAACGTCACAAAAACAACTAAAACTAAATGCAAAATGACCTTTAAAAGATGTAAAATGACTGGAAAAAGATCTAAAATGTTGGATTTGATGGAGGAGGTTGTTGCTTTTCTGACTCCATTAGTTAGTTTTGCTGCTAATTGATGGACAGCAGCTGTTGTTGCAGTTGCTTAGCAACAACAGAGAGATATAGCTCTGATTAGCTTCATCTGATAATCTAATAAAAGTCAATATTTGCTGTTGTAGCTGCATAAAAAAACCACAACGTGATATGAAACAACACAAAAGTTAAACTATGAAAACATGAAACAAACAGACCAGGAAACAAAGTAAAAAGCAGCTCCAGTGTCCTGATCAGCTTCACCTGGTAACTACTGTCATTAAAATCAATACATGCAGCTGTAGTTAAGTAAAAACCAAAACAACCACAAAATAATGTAAAACCGCCCAAACGTGACACAAACTGGAACATTACCTAAAAACACCATGAAATCACATAAACAACCAGACCATGGTACAGAATGATGTAAAATGACCAAAACGTGGCTCAAAACAACCATAAAAAACATTCTAAAATGTTGGGTTTGTTGGAGGTTAATGTTTTTTATTAACTGAATCAGTTAACTGGGATGCTAATTGATGGATAGCTGCTGTTGTTCCTGTTGCTTAGCTTACCGCTGCCTACCGCGAAAATAACGCATTACAATTAATAACGCAATTAATTGCAGCCTCCTCAGTTCCCTCATTTGTGGCACACCGGAAACTCTGATGAACACTCCAGCCCAGTAGGTGGCGGTAATGAACCTAAAGTCTGTTTGTAGCCATGAAGAAGAAGCACAGGAAGCACTGAGTGAAGTCAGGCTCTGGTGAACAGTGAAGGAAGATGACATTGAGCTTGTTGGACAGAAAGTTTTCTTTTAAAAATCTTCCTGATGGCAGCTTGGATAAAAGCCTGGTTGTGTGTAAATTGTACAACAAAGAGTTTTCTGATCACTGCGTCACTTCAAGCCGACGGTATCACCTCAATGTAAAACATGTTGCTGTTAGCACCAGAGCTAATGTTAGCTACGAGTCATGCTAACGGCTAACGGCGTAGCCATCCCATAATAGACCACTTTTCTAGACAGTGCTTGAGTTTACAAAAAGTCTTAAAATGTTGAATAAAATCGCTATAATTGCACTTAGATTTGCAGTAATCTGTGAATGTAGCAGACAGATGAAAAATGCAGATAAATAGAAATGAAACATTTTTGTGGTTTAAGTTTTTACTCCATCAAGGCTCTGCCTCCTTGGAGGAGGAATAACCTAAACCACAAAAATATCTCTTTTAATAATTTAATTATAAACTTTTTGTTTATAAAAAAATCATAAATAAAAATTGATATTCCTATAAAAAGAACCATCAAAATGACACCATTTATCAGACCCAGAAAAGATGAAAACAGAATGAATCTTTGGATTTTCAACTTTGTGAAGCTCCTTGAACTACTTATGCTGATTTTATGTGCCATACAGTGGAAAAAAACAACTAAATTCAGGCTTTAAGTCATCAAAATCACTTTTTTTTATATGTCCCAACATGTATATGTCTATTCATTGATTCAACTGTCTACCACAACTTTATTTGAATTGAAAAACTTCACTTATTGTGTCAAATATTGCTATTTGACAAAACTACAATTACTGCGATTAATTAATTACAAAGCCTGTAATTAATTAGATAAAATTTTTTAGTCCCACCACTAATATACATATATATATGTATATATATATATATATATATATATGTATATATATATATATATATATGTATATATATATATATATATATATATATATATATATATATATATATATATATATACACATATGTATATAGCCACTCTATGGAAAGGATTTCTTGAGAATGCTGGGTGCTAAAATACTAAATACATAATAGATATCAAATAAAGGTTCAAGATTGAAGTTCTCAAGATTGAGACCCAGAGAGTTTTTTACTTTTGGCCAAATTAAATGATTAGAGGCTGGGTTTAATACAAGATTTGCTCAAATAAATTCCCCAATACAAAACATACACAATCAATAACACAAAAACATAAAGAAGACTTTCCCCCCCAAAATAAATTAATACTCTTTTGTCTGTTCAGATAAACCTTGTTGGTTTCACCCTCAATTTGTCCCTGAATAGTCCTAATGACCAGTTACAGTGTTAATCTAAATGTATCCCTCTCACAACCAATAACAAACAGAATCCCCCTGTAGCTCTAACCTCCAGTCACCATGTCCAATACACAAACACAAAAACCACCAGGTCACCAGAACAATAGGACCAAGGGCGGGAACTCTGTTATAAAGGGCAATGGTGGGCCCGCGCACACACACACACACACACACACACACACACACACCACACACACACACACACACACACACACACACACACACACACACACACACACACACACACACACACACACACACACACACACACACGTTTACTCACGGTCCGGAGCTCAGTCTGAAACAAAATGTTGCAGTGCTGTGTGGTCCAACAAAACATTGAGTGCGGTGAAATATCCACGGTTCGAAACCAGAAGATGCTAGCCGCCGCGCTAGCATTAGCCGCGCTAGCATTAGCCGCGCTAGCATTAGCCGCGCTAGCATTAGCCGAGCTAGCATTAGCCGCGCTAGCTTCTGATCGCCCGTGTCCGTCCACTGCTCCCGTCATCCGGCCTCAGACTCACCATTTCTCCGGCGGCTGAACCTACGGGTCCTCAGCACCGTTCTCCGAGCTTCCTGCCCGGGGTTGTTGAGTCTGTGCCCGGCTTGCTTCAGCTTTGCTCCAGCCAAAAAACTCTGCACAGCCACTTCCTGCTCCGCCCAGAGACAAAGAGAGCGCCTGTTCCCGCCTTCTCTCCAGGGTCACTCCACCGGGTCAAGAGTACCCACCCCCAGACACACTAACAGCCAATCCCCTTTCACCATCCAGACGGCATTGACCAATTGGAACAACGTAACACAGCAGGAGTTAAACAATGCAGGACTACTTACAGTAGTCTCAAAAGAACTTGGAGCATTCTTACATTAATACCTATGCATACATTTTTTTTATATTTATATATATATATATATATATATATATATATATATATATATATATATATATATATATATATATATATATATATATATATATATATAAAAATAAAAAAATCACATAATATATTATTATTTTTATATTATTATTATTATTATTATTATTAGTAGTAGTAGTAGTAGTAGTAGTAGTAGTAATAAATTAATAAATTATCTTTATTAGTATTATTATATAATTTGTATTACTATAATAATATATAATAAATCATAATACATTCTCCTTCTGCAGCAGGAATCATCAAAGTTTGAAAACTCAGAGCTTCCTGCTGCTTTAATGTTGATGTTTAGCAGAAATTAGTTCAGATGAATGAAGAAACAGGTGGGGAGCAATAAGAGAGGAGGAGGAGGATGAAGAGGAGGAGGAGGAGGAGGATGATCAGTGAGGTGGGAGGAGGAGGAGGATGAAGAGGAGGATGAGTGTGGTGGGAGGAGGAGGATGAAGAGGAGGATGAGTGGGAGGAGCATCGGCTGTCGGAGGAGGATTAATTGGACGCTGCAGGTTATTGGCTGAATGAAGCTGCAGCCGAGACGAAGCTGCAGAAGAAGAAGAGCAGCAAGCAGAAAGCTGCATCCTCCTCTAACATCCCATCATACGGCACGTCGCCACGGAAACACTGCATCCGCGCTGTCACAGGGAATAAAAGCAGCAGGAAGAGAAAGAGGAGGAGGTCTGCAGGACCGGAGGACCGGAGGATTGGAGGGAGGCTGCTGGAGGTCTGAGCCCAGCAGAGCTTCACCTACTGGGGGGCGAGCAGCAGCTGGACCCTGCAGGGAAACATCTGGAAGCTTCAAACATCTGGAAAAGGTGAAACTGTGAGGTCTTTAAAAGAAAATGGAATGACAGGGAGGCAGAGAGCAGCATCAGTAGAATAAACAAACACGACTCTGAAAACTGAATGAAATGTCTGGGAGCAAAAATCTGACTTGTCTTCAAACACCTGAACTTAGTTTTAAAAAAAAATCCTTAGAAATGGTCAAAAATTTGTCCAAGTTCTAAATAAAAGGCTGGAAACACTTTAAATTACTAGTTATCTGGAAGAAATATTACATTGACATTATTTGATTTGAACTGAATTTTATTGGATGTTTTTGCTGTTCTGGATGATTTTTTTGTGGTTTTCAGGAAGGAAATCTGTGAAATTTCTGTAAAATCCACCAGATGTTGACTAAATTTATCTTTCTGCCTGTTAAACTGCAGAACTTGAATATAATTTCCACCTCTAAGCAGGAAAACTGAATAAAAAAATCCTTAAAAATGACCAGCAATGACCAAAAACTTGTCTAAATTCTAGATAAAAGGCTTCAGATGTTACATTTAGCAGTTGTCTGCATGGAAATTCACTGTAATTTAAAAGTTTCGATACTAAAAACCTGCATATTGATGAGTAAGTGACTTTGAACTGAACTTTATTTAATGCAGGTTGATGTTTTCTTGTTTTGATTTAAAACAACAGAAAGGATGAAATTTTCTCAAGTCTGAGTAAATTCTAAGATATTTAAAGCCAGATTTTAGCTAAAATCATCTTTCTGCTCGTTAAACTGCAGAAGTTGTCGGATTTCCAGCTCTGAGCAGAAAAAAACTGAATAAAAAAATCCTTAGAAATTATGAAAAATTCAACCTAACAAGCTCCAAACTGTTTTTTGCTGAATTTTGTTGAAATTATTGCTAAAAAGGCCTCAAACACCTCAAATTAGTTGTAAAAAGAGATTCTTTAGTGGTTTTCAGGGTCCATCTTCACTAATAAACCTGCTACCGAATAGAAAATCTGTTAAAAAATCAGTGCATTTGACTAAAATCTGCTTTTTTTCTTGTTAAACTTCAGAACTGGAATTTAATTTCCACCTCTGAGCAGAAAAATGAATTTTAAAAAATGCTTAAAAATGAACAGAAATGACCAAAAATATGCCCAAATTACTTTTAAAAACTTCCGAAATCTAAAATTATGAGTTATTTGCATTAAAATTCACTATATTTTAAATATTTTAACACTAAAAACCTCCACATTAAAGACTATTTGACTTGAACTTTACTGGGTGACTTTTGTTGCTCTGAATGATTTTTTTTTTGTGGTTTTCAGGATGAAAATCAGAGTTTAAAAGCCAGATTTTGGCTAAAATCATCTTTTTTCTTGTTAAACTGCAGAACTTGTATCCGGTTCACAGCTCAGAGCAGAAAAATTGAATAAAAAATCCTCAGAATTTGTAATAAATGAGCAGAAACTGTCCTAACAAGCAGTAAGAATCTCTTTCTGTCTGGGTTTTTTTTTTTTTTATTACAGAGTCCAGCAGCGAAACTAATCCGGATGGAAACTGCAGCAGGAGGATTTCTGAGGATTTATTCAGAGAACAAACGTTAAAAACCTTCACCTGTTTGGATTATCAGACCTGGAGGAGCAGAAACGGAGCATAAAGACTCTTTGGATGCAGGTTCAGGGACGTTTCTTTGAGGATTTAGTGGTTTTTCAGTTTTTGTTTCTTTTCTGGGATCCTGGACCTGAAATTTCATCCAAATCTCAACCTTAACCTTCGTTTCTGGTCTAAATCAGCAGAAAACAGCTGCAGAGAAGCTTCAAAAACCAACAGGAAGGCTAAATTTACAGAAATATCACAGAAAAGTCACATTTCTTTGGCAGTTTAAGCTGCACATCACCTTATTTTTGATATTTTATCCATCATTATAAGAGAATTTATCAATTTTATTCAAAAAACAAGAGAGAAAAGAACAATTTGGTCATTAATTTTTCATCGCTTATACTCAGAAGTCTCTTATTTTCAATATTTTAGCTGCATCATTTTTAATTTACACTTTGGATTAATAAACTTTTATTCGTCACTTTAAGAGAAATTCACAAAATTGTTACAAACCAAAAGTTTAAAACTACATTGAGTTCAAAATATCACATATTTAGGGCTGAAAAATTACATTTCCTATTTTCTTCAGCTGTTTAATCTTCACATCAGCTTATTTTTAAAAAAGTATTTAGCATATTTTATCCATTATTCTGAGAGAATTTATCAAATTTATTTTACAAACAAAAGAGAAAAGAACAATTTGGTCATAAATCTTACATCAGTTTGACTCCAATATCACTTATACTGATCATTTTTGTTGCTGTTTTTAAATCTTACACTCATTTCTCTCAGAGAAAATATGAAATTTACTGAAAACCAAAAGAGAAAAACTACATTTTGTCCACAATTCTGAGATAATTCATCAAATTTAGCTAAACCACAAAGGAGAAAAGGACAATTTTCGGTCATTTTCGCTGAAAATTGTCCTTTTCTTTTCTGTCATTGCTCATTTTAACTGCATGTTGAATAATTTTTTAATCCACACTTTGAATATATAAAGTTTTATTCGTCACTTTGATAGAATTTATTAAATTTAGTCAAAGCCTAGCAAGAAAAACTAGATTTGACCTGAAAAATCATAAAAAACTAGAGAGAAAAGAACAATTTGCTTGTAAATGTTCGATCCATTAGGCTCAGAAATCACCACTTTAGCTGCAAGTTGCATCATTTTTTAATCCACACTTTGAATTTATCCATCGCGCTTGGAGAAGTTGTTAAATTCACTGAAAACCGAGAGAAATATTTTATATTTTTGGCTGAAAAATCACCTTTTTCTTGCTTATCTTTGGTCATTTCAGCTGCAAACCTCCAACAAACTGGTTTATCTGAGTTTAAAACCACTTCAACTGGTTGATATTTTAATAATTCTTCGATTCTTAAACTAGTTTGAGCTGCAGAGATGCAGATTTAGTGGAAAACCTGCCAAATCTGACACCTAAAATCTAATTTTAGCGGCAGAGATTCTGTTCAGTTCTCTGAAAAACTCCAACAAACTGAAGCGAAACTAAACTGGAGAGCAGAAATTCAGTGGATAAAAATTTAAAATAAACGCTGTGAAGAAAATGTCTGAGAAAAAGGGAATTAAAGTGGAAAATAGAAGCTTGAGCTGCTGGGAAAAACGTTTTGTGGTCAAATAGAAAGAAAATCAAAGACAGAGACTGATAGAAAAGAGTCAAAAATCTAAAACTGACCGATTTCACAGAAAACTCGATGAAAAACTTTAAAACACTTTAAAACTCTAAAATACTCTTTCAGGCTCCAAAACACACATTAAGTCGATTCTGCTCAAAGTTTTATTCCATTATTGTCACATTCAGCTGCTAAAAGTCAACAAACACAAAAAGCACAAACTTTTTCATGTCAGTTTCTTTGGTGTAAAACATTAAATGCTTTTAAAAACAGCAAAAATTTGGAGGAAAAATCCTTCAAACAGCTGCTAGAATTTATTAAAATTAGTCAAAAACACAAAAAACTAACTTCTGTCTCAAGTAAAAATTCTTCTGTCAAATAAATTATTAAATGATTATAAAAGTTATAATAAAAGACAAATTCATCCAAATAGCAGGTAAAATGAGTCCAATATATGAAGCACAAACTGTTTTTATCTCAAATAAAAACTCAATTTTTAATGTAGTTTGTTAGTCAATGATAAAATCACATTTTAAAGTTCAAATTACGGTCAAATTTATTCAAATAGCAGCTAAAATATCATAAAATCATTCCAAAACTGAACCACAGATTGTTTAATTGTCAAATAGAAACTCGTTTCTTGAAATAATTTGCTGCATGGTTGAAAAATAACATTTTAAAAGCACAAATTTGAGACATTTAGATGCTCAAATTTACCCAAAACACACAATACAAGCATTTTTATTTCAAATATTAGGTCTAACATCACATTTTAAAGTAGAAATTATTATAAAAATCATATTCAACTGTTATTTTGGTGCTAAAATATCCTCAGATCAGTCAAAATCTGTTTTTTATCTCAAATAAAGCAGTTTTTTACATTAGATGATTATAAAATTATAGTTTAAAGCACAAATTAGGAGAAACTTTCTTTATACAGACTAAATATTACTCAAATTTAACCAAAACATAACCTAAAAACTGTTTTTATTTGGAATATAAAGTCTAATTTGAAGGGAATTGTTGTAAAAGATCCTCAAATTTTTGAAAAAGTCATTTTTAAGCTTTAAAAGGAACTATATTGTAAATGAATTTCATATATGATTAGAAATTCGCATTTTAAGAGATTTTTTTACATTAAATTATTATAAAATTATGGTTTAAAGCACAAAATCGGAGACATTTTCTTCACACAGACTGAAATTTATGCAAATTTACCCAAAACATAAACTAAAAACAGTTTTTATTCACAATATAAAGTGTGAATCCCATTTTAAAGCTGATATTTAAGGAAAATTGTTGTAAAGTTTAATAAAATTAGTCAAATACTGAAGCACAACCTGTTTGTATCTGAAATAGAAAAATAGAAATTCACATTTTAAAGTAAAAATTAAAAGAAAATTCCCTTTTAACTGGTATTTTGGTGCTAAAATATCCTCAGATCAGTCAAAAAAAATGAAGCACAAATAGTTTTAACGTCAAACAAAACAGTTTTGTTTTATGAAATTATTATAAAATTACAGTTTAAAGCACAGAATAGAGGAAAGTTCCTTTAAAATCAGGTATTCAGGTGCAAAAGACACATTTTTCTTGTTAATTTTAAGTTAAACTTGAATATTCAGGTACATTTCTGTGATTTTAAAGCACAAAACAAACAGCAGCAGCAGCTGATCTTTAACATTTAAATAAAATAAAACACTTATCTGGATTTTAAACAATAAATGTTCACTTTTATTAGAGTTTGTTGAAGATTATAGCTAAAAATAATCTGTTTTATTCAGAGAAATACACTAAATAGCACCATTTTAGCCTCAAAAAAATTGAGTTGAGAGAAATATTTTATATTTTTGGCTGAAAAATCTTTCTTCTGCCTTTTAAGCAGCACGTTTCCTCACTTTTAAAAGTATTTCTGATATTTTATCCACCATTCTAAGAGAATTTATCAGACAAATGAGAAACGGGCGATTTGGTCCAAAATATTTTATAATTTTAGTTGAAAATTGTCCCTTTCTTTCTTTTTGTTTCTCATTTTAGCTGCTTGTTGCATCATTTTTTTAATCTAAACTTTGAGTTTATGAAGTTTGATCCATCACACTGAGAGAAGTTAGAAAATATTACACATGTCTGGCTGAAAAATCACCTTTTTCCTGCTTTTCTTTTGTCATTTGAGCAGGAAACCTCCAATAAACTGATTTATTTGAGTTTAAAACCACTTAAACTGGTTAATATTTGACTAATTCCTCAACATTCAGACTAGTTTGAGCTGCTAAATCTGACTAATTTTAATTAAATCTGCTAAATTTGACTAATCTTTGCTGCAGAACTGAGTCTGCAGACTGGACTGTTGCTGAATAGAATTGAATTAGTGCTGAAAGCTGCAGGACTCCAGATAAAACAGCCGTCGTCTTTGTCTCTGCGACGTCTTTTTGTTCTCGTCTTTCTTTTAAACCCTCAGAAACACAGAAGGGTTTTTTTTCTTTAGTCTTTGGAACAGAAGAAATACTCGTCTTGACTCTCAGCTGGAGGTTTTTCATCACTTTTCAAACAAAAACTGACGTTTGAGGCGATAAAAGCAGCAGATCTGCATCCAAGAGACTCTTTAAAGCACATGTGAGGTTTAAGATGAAGTTTGAGGAGTTTTCTTGCTTAAAATCCCATTTTTTCCAGGACGCGGCTGGATTTTGAGGATTAAACACCGATAAATGCAGCAGAAGTTTTAAAAAGCTGCTCTGATGTTCTGAAGCATGAATCTCTTATTTTGACCTAAAACCTGAATGAAACTTTGCATTTAGTTTCAAATAAAAGTTTGATGTCCAACCTGAGAACGTCTCTGGAGGTCAAGGTCAGACGGATGTTCAGGTTTCTATGACGACGCTGAGCGGCAGGAGATTCCTGACGGAGCTGCAGAAATAAAAGGTGAATAAACTGTGAGGAGAAGAAGATCAGAGCCACCATGGGCTGCAACATGTGTGTGGTGAAACGTCCGGAGGAACAGTACCGCATCATGTTCCAGGTAAGAAACACCCAAATCTGAGGCTTTTATTTCAACAACGCTAGAAGCTCAGTCTCAGTTATTCAGTTTGAGTTTGAACAGATGAAAATCTCACAAGTTAAATTTATCGGATGAAAAAAACTTTCTGAATCTTAAAGGTTCAAATATGATTTTAAAGCAACTGAATTCAGTTTCAATCAAAAAATTCAACTCACTTAAATTCAAATTTCCATTAAAATGATTTAATTTTAGTAATTAAAATATAAATGATTGAAACTGAACGTGTTATGT
Source organism: Amphiprion ocellaris (assembly GCF_022539595.1). Taxonomy (NCBI): domain Eukaryota; kingdom Metazoa; phylum Chordata; class Actinopteri; family Pomacentridae; genus Amphiprion; species Amphiprion ocellaris. Next base: position 1,903,000 of record NC_072773.1, read on the forward strand.
TTGAAATTGAGTTTAGTCGCTCTAAAATCCTGTTTCTTCCTCTATAAGGCTGAAAATTAAACCATCTATGTTCAGTTTTCAGGATTTAGATTCAGCTCTTGGAGGAAACCTTTAGTCTGATAGAATCTGAAATTCAATTCAATTCAGTTTCATTTTTATAGCACAAATTCACAGCATTTGTCATTGCACAGCTTTTAGCACATTACAAATTAGAAAAAAACATAAAATCTCATTTTTATTATAATTCTTCAGGTTTAGAAAGTCCAGTTCAGAGATAAATGATGAACTTGGACTGCTTAACGTGAGCAGCTGTAGTGATCATTTTCATCAGGTGTACAGCTTCTGGAAGGCATCTGGAGACAGTCTGAATTGTAATCAGCATGATATAAATACAATTTAATTTGAAAATTAAAACTTTACACCAATAATCTTGAGCCAGAATGTCTTATTTTGAAACTGAATTTGATCCTTGCTGAAGATTCAACTCTTTCAGTTTTCAGGATTCAGATTCACTTCAAGAATATTCAGTCTAATAAATTCTAATTCAAGAGAATGAAAGTTTAAATTTTCATCATAACTATAACAGGCCACTAGCTGGTCACATGACAGCGTTTCAGCTTCAGTCCGGTAGAAATGTCGCGTAAACATGACGGCTCAGTCACAAACTTTCTCTTTTGTCCCAAAAACGACGGCTGGTTTAGACGTTTTACGAAGGTTTCACGACCTCCACCAAATTTGCATAAAGTAGAAGTCATGTCCACTTTATGCAAATGAGCTCCAGACAGACGAACCAGAATGCAACGGGGTGCATGTCACATAGACAATGAATGGGATACGAGAAGTTGACGGATCATGTGGACACGCTATCGACGACAGTCCTGCTACTGGCTAACGGTGTAGCCATCCCATAATAAACCACTTTAGAAGACACTGAAAGTGCTGGAGTTTACAAAAAGTCTTTAAATGTTGAATATGATCACTATAATGTCACTTTGAGTTTGCAATAATCTGACGAAAAATGTAGATAAATAGAAATGAAACAAATATTTTAGTTGTTTAAATTTACCTATACGTCTATTCATCCATTCAGTCTCAACCAACATTTATTTGAAGTGAAAAACTGTACTTATTGTGTCAAATATTAATGTTTGACAAATTTGCGATTAATTACGATTAATTAACTACAAAGCCTCTAATTAATAAGATCAATTTTTTAAATCGTGTCCCACCACTAATTCAAACATAAATGATCCAAATTCAGCTCCGAGTGCTGCAAAATTCTGCCGATAGCATTGTGTAGGTTTAGCTACCGACGGGCACCATGACAAAGACTTCTGTGGTGATTAATGACCTCCTTATGGATCCAATATGAGCAGATCATCATCATCTTTGTAACGATTAAACAATTTTGGACTGAAATAGTTGCCAACTATTAGTTTACAAAACTTTAAAGACAGCATCCTGAATCATTTTGTTGAAATTACAAAAATAAATGTTGATTTAAAAAGTCTTTAAGCTCAAATGAAAAATCAAGAATATTTACGTATGTTTTAGTTTTATGGTTTCAAGGGGAGGAGCTCACATGCACCAATCAAATGCAGAAAGACAAAACAGAATTAAGTAAAAGTTGCCATTGTGCAGGTTGATTCTTTGCTTATTATATAAAAGGATTATTGGATTTTGTTGAAATTACTGTTATCTTACTGTTTAAAGATCACTCTAATGCTGCAGCTAGCAAAGGTGGGGCTAATTTTTCAACTTAAAGTGTCAATTTGTAATCTGAAGCTTAATATCTCAGAATAAGTAGAATATTTGCCTTTGAATTATTTTGTAAAAAGCAAAAAGGGCTAGATTTGGGAGATAAAAGTGAATGTGAATTGAGCTGCTTTTGTTTGAGCTGAGAGGAAAGTGAAGGTTGAGGAAAGACTGTGTGGGTGTTTGTGTGGAAACTAATATTGTTCATCACTGCAGCTGCTCCAGTTACTCTGGAAAGGTCACAGTGTCAGTCTGAGGAGGTTTTTCTTTTTTTTTCTTTTTGTCTGGTGGAAGCTGAAAGTCACACAACTGGTTCACAGAAACATGAAGCTGTGGGATTCTGTTCACGGGATTCACTGCTTTAATACATTAAATAAAACAGAGTCAACACTTTAATCTGTAAACAAACAGTTTAACTATCATCGGTATTCAGTATAATTCAGTTTATTGTATCATAGAGTGTGATACAGGCTCAGATCGGTGTGACACAAAGCCACAGATCCTTGTTAGCTAGCTAGCATAGTAAAGCTAATGTCCAAGTTCCTGAAGATCTTCTGGAGTCCAGTTAAAACCATCATTAAGAAATGGAAGGAAGATGGAACATGAATAAATCTGACTAGAGCAGGACGTCCTCAAGACCTGAGAGACTAGAGAGGGAGGCCACCAAGACTCCTATGACTCCTCTGAAGGAGAAAGAGACTAGGGAGGGAGGCCACCAAGACCCCTATGACTCCTCTGAAGGAGAAAGAGACTAGAGAAGGAGGCCACCAAGACTCCTATGACTCCTCTTACGGAGTTTTTGGTCTTTGGTCTGAGGACACCAGAATGGAGCTTTTTGTCCAACAGACACCACTGTGAAGCACGGTGGTGGCAGCATCATGATGTGAAGCACGGTGGTGGCAGCATCATGATGTGAAGCACGGTGGTGGCAGCATCATGATGTGAAGCACGGTGGTGGCAGCATCATGATGTGAAGCACGGTGGCGGCAGCATCATGATGTGAAGCACGGTGGCGGCAGCATCATGATGTGAAGCACGGTGGCGGCAGCATCATGATGTGAAGCACGGTGGCGGCAGCATCATGATGTGAAGCACGGTGGCGGCAGCATCATGATGTGAAGCACGGTGGCGGCAGCATCATGATGTGTAGCACGGTGGAGGCAGCATCATGATGTGAAGCATGGTGGCAGCATCATGATGTGAAGCATGGTGGTGGCAGCATCATGATGTGAAGCATGGTGGTGGCAGCATCATGATGTGAAGCACGGTGGCGGCAGCATCATGATGTGAAGCACGGTGGTGGCAGCATCATGACACTACTTTTTATAAACTATTTCTGTTTCATCGTTGGAAATTTTAATGTGGGGCTTTTTTGGGGGATTGTCTCACTTTGTGGTGCCTCAAGTGGACATTTGATGAACTGCAGTTTTCCGTGTTAGCTTAGCGGTTTGCCGTTAGGTTGTTTTAAGGGTTTAAAGCTGTGAAAATGTGGAATCTGTTAAAAGTGTTGGATTAACCGTGGCTGGCTGCTGATGTTTAGTCTGAAAGCAGCACCAGGGGTCGTTGAACCGCAGAGAATTAACAGCTAATGGGGTGAAAACCAGCAGAGTGTTGTAATAAAGTGAATCTGTGCTCTGTTTGGGTTTCAAACAGGCTGAAACCGATCAGCTGTGACGTATAAAACATCCACATGTTTATGGAGGAGCTGCCCTCATAGAAAGACACGCCATCAAACCCAAAGCACCGCAGAGACGACTTTTCATTCAAAACAGCCACATTCAGATGAATAAATCACAAATAAATCACCCTCTGGTGGAGAGTGTGAACCGCAGTGTGAGCTACCAGGAATATTTCTTTGTCGTCGTGCAGTTTGTGTTCCATAAAAGACTCAGCGGGAGTCGAAGCTTCACTCAAACACAACCTCATGAATATTAATGAGGTCTGATTCACACCGCTGAGCTCCAGAAACAGTCGAGAAAACTCTCAATCTGACCCTCAATTAGGGAGATTAAATCCAACAGTTCAAGATTAAAGATTCAAGGATTTACGGGTTTTATACAGTTTGTGCAGAGAAACGCTGCAGAGAAATAAAAACATTTGGTCCAACGAATAAACCTTTGTTTCATCATTAATAATAACTATTAAATCTAGAATAATGTTGGATGTGTTGCTGTGAAAAAGATGCAAAATGACCAAAAATTAAACAAAAATCAACCACAAAAAGCCATAAAATGATCAAAATAGGCACAAATTTGCATCTTTTTGGAAGCAACACGTCCAACATTTTCCACACAGGAGGAACCAACACTGGAGAAAATGGAGGTTTTAAATAATTGTTGATTTTTTTGCTTTTTTTCCTGTCATTTTGTGTCTCCTTTATGTGGTGTTGTGTCTCTTTGTGGTTGGTTCTTGTTTTTTTGGCATTCTGTGTCTTGTTTTTGTCATACTAAATCTCATTTAAGTCATTTTGTGTCTTTTTTTGGTCTCATTTTGGTCTTTTTGTGTGTTTCGGGTCTGTTTTTTGTTGTCTTCTGTCTGTTCATTTTTTTTTTTTTGCAATTTTATCTTGGTGTTTTTTTTGTTTTGTGTCCTGTTTCTGTTGTTCATCTTGTTTTATGGTGCTCTGTGTCTTGTTTTTGTCATTTTGTGTCTAGTTTGTGTTGTTTTGTGTTTCACTTCTGGCCTTTTGTATTGTTTTTTGCCCTTTTGTGTATTTTCTTTGGTCCCATTTTTGACATTTTGTTGGTCTTTTGGGCTGTTTTGTGTCTATTTTTGGTGTTTTCCGTCTTGTGTCACGTTTTGGTCATTTTCTGTGTGTTTTAGGTCTGTTGTGTTTTTTTGTCATTTTATCTTTTTTTATTTTTTTAGTTTTGTGTCCCAGTTCTGTTGTTTTCTTTCTCGTTTTGTGTCTCGTTTGTCGTTTTGGTTTGTTTATTTGCTGTTTTATATTCCATTTCTGTTGTTTCGTCATGTTTTTGTCGTTCTGTGTCTAGTTTTTGTCATTTGGTATTTTGTTTGTGTATTTTTTTGGTCTTTTTGTGCCTATTTTGTTGTTTGTCTTGTTTTGCCTCATTTGTCATTTTGGTTTGTTTATTTGCCGTTTTGTATTCCATTTCTGTTGTTTTGTCTTGTTTTATGGTGTTCTGTCTCGTTTTTGTCACTTTGTGTGTCTTGTGACTCACTTTGTGTCTTTATTTACATTTTGTGTCTTGTTTGTGTCATATGGTATTTCGTTTGTGTTGTTTTTTTCTTTTTTCTGCCACTTTGTCTTGTTTATTTGCAATTTTGTTTTGCTTTTTTGGTCTCATTTTTGTCATTATGACTCTAATTTGGATTGTTTTGTGTCTATTTTTTGTTGCTTTCTGTCTTGTTTTGTGTCTCCTTTGTCACTTTGTGCCATTTTGTCGTTTTTTTCAATGTTTTGTGTCCCGTTTTTGTCATTCTGTGTCTAGTTTTTGTCATTTGGCATTTGCTTGTATTGTTTTATTATCATTTTGTGTCATTTTGTTGGTCTTTTAGGTTGTTTTGTGTCTATTTTGCGGTTTTCTGTCTTGTTGTGTGTCCATTTTTTGTTGTTTTCTGTCTTGTTTTGTGTCTTGTTCGTGTCATTTTGACATGTTTTTTGTCCCATTTGTGTAATTTCGTCGTTTTTTTACCGTTCTGTCTCATTTTTGTCATCTTGTGTCTAATTTGTGTTTGCTTCTGTCACTTTTTCTTGTTTTTTGTCCCATTTGTGTAATTTTTTTAGTCTCATTTTTGTCATTTTGTGTCTCTTTGTGGTCGTTTTGTCTCCTCATACAGTAGATATTTAACTATTTACATTTATATTTTCCGTATTCTCTCCTCTCTGTGGAAACACCTTCTGCAGTTCAACCTGAAAACTCTGTGAATTTGTGTCACCTGGTCGTTGGTCACAGTCGAGTCACTGACGGCTTCCTGGTTGCATCAAAGAGCTCAGAATTTTTCATTTTGAACAGAATCGGATTTGAGCAAGCAGTTGTTTTTTGGCACAGTTTTAATTTAGACACGTAGAATAAAAGGATTTCGATTAAATTTTAAGCTCAGATTTGGTTCAATAATCACCAGAAAGTTAAAAATCAGATTTCTGGTTATGATAAATAAATTATTTTAGTTATTTTTTGGGCAGGTTTTGGGTTCCAGAGTGTGAATCACAGCAGTCTTTCTAGTTGTAAACTGCTTTTCTGTGTGAAACAGTCCAGATTAGAGAGAAAGCAGCAGAGTTTGAACAAATACAGATGAAAACGGTTTTCATTTTCCAGTCGAACACCTTCTGTTTGTTATTTTACTGTGTTTGCAGACAAACGCTGATGTTCAGAACAAGCGTCAGGGTTTCAGCGTCGTCGTTAGGATCTGCAGCAGGTCACCTTCAGAAACACTCACCTGGGATTCACATCATTACTGAGCCGAGCCGAGCTGATTGATCGCAGCTCTGAGGGGATCCAGGACTCCTAATACACAATATAATATACACACAACACACAAAGTAATACACACCAACACACACATCCAGAAACATGCCGACATCACACCTCTCCCGACTCCCTCGCTGTCATTCACACCTTCTTTATTTCAGACTTCTGGGCACCAGAATCACAAAATCCTGCTTCATGCTTTTAAAAAAATCTTAACTTTGCCAAGAAACGTCCTCATGGTTGCAAAAGCTGTCGCTACTTTCTCTAAATCTCCTCAATTTGTCAAGAAATGCCTCTAATTACCACAAAATGTCCTTAGTTTTGAACAAAAGTCCTAAATTTCTTCAAATTTTCCCCATTTTGCTGAAAAAAATGCCCCCAATATCCCTAGAACTTTCCTTCCTAATTTAAAAATATGGCAAAATGTATTCACTTTGCACATCCTTTGCCAAGAAATGCCTCCAATTTTCCCATTACTTTTGCAAAAAATGGCTCAAGTCTCTCAAAAAAATATCCCCACTTTGACAAAAAAATCTGTTGTCCCCAAACATTCCTTATTTTATCAAAAAATGTCCCCACTTTGCTGAAAAAATGCCCCAAATTTCCCCAATAACTTTCCTTCCTAATTAAAAAAAAAAGGTAAAATGGCAAAATGTTCCTATTTTGCACAACATGTCCATTACTTTGCCAAGAAATGCCTCCAATTTTTCCATTACTTCACAAACTCCCCATTTGCTTAAAAATGTCTCCACTTTGCTAAAAAAAAGCCTTAATTTCCCAAAAACGTTGCTTCCTAATTTTAAATAAAATGTGTAATTTACCCATTAATTATTTACTTTTGCAAAACAATTTTCCCATTTTCTCCCAAAAAATTTCCCATTATTCCAGACTTTCCTTATTTTACCCCCCCCCCCCAAAAAAAAAAATCACACTTTGCAAAAAAAGTGTCTTTACTTTGCAGAGAAATGTCCTTATGGTTGAAAAAACAGTTTCCACTTTCTGTAAATATCCTCAATTTGACAAGAAATGCCTCCAGTTACTACAAAGATGTCCTCACTTTCTAAGAAAAGTCTCCACTTTACTAAAAAAAATCCCCCAACTTCTCCAAAGCTTTGTTTGATGATTTAAAAAATGTCAAAATGTACTTTTGCAAAAAATGTCCCAACTTTCTGAAAAAATGTCCCCAATTTTAGCCCAACTTTTCTCACTTAGTCAGAAAATCTCCCCAAGTTGACAAAAAGCTCATGAGGACCTATGAATGAAACTGGAAGCAGCAGCATGGAGACGTTACACATCAGCAGCTCGCTGTTACTTCCTGCTACAAACCTTCCCTCCTAAATTACAGCCGTCCTCCGTCACCTTGGTTACGGACCAGAGGACGTCGCTATCGGAGGTTGATTAATGAGGTCTGGAATGGATTCTGATGACGTCATGAGGTCTGAACAGGACATGATATGAAACACACACACACAGTAACACACACACACACACACAGTAACACACACACACAGTAACACACACACACACACAGTAACACACAGTAACACACACACACAGTAACACACACACACAGTAACACACACACACACACAGTAACACACAGTAACACACACACACAGTAACACACACACACAGTAACACACACACAGTAACACACACACACACACAGTAACACACACACACACACACAGTAACACACACACACACACACACACACAGTAACACACACAGTAACACACACACACACACACACACACACACACACACACACACACACACACACAGTAACACACACAGTAACACACACACACAGTAACACACACACACAGTAACACACACAGTAACACACACAGTAACACACACAGTAACACACACACACAGTAACACACACAGTAACACACACAGTAACACACACACACACACACACACAGTAACACACACAGTAACACACACAGTAACACACACAGTAACACACACAGTAACACACACTCTGAGGCTATATTCAGATCTCCTACAGAATCCATGAAACTGGATGCAAACAGACGTGGTTTCGTTCCTGATGATGAACAATCGTCCACATAGTTAAACTGAGTTTAATCTGAGAGAGAAAAAGCAAAAATCCCACCAATCCTTCAGCTGTTTGACTCTAAAGGAGATATTTTCCAAAAAAGCGACTTTACTTTCCTCTATAGTGTCACACATGGGTAAAAAAGTCAGCAATTTCCAAAAAAAATCTCAATATTTTCTAACAAACACCCTAAAGTTTGCAAAAATTATCCCCAATTTGCAAAAAATGCCTCTAGTTTTCCCAAAACTTTCTTTATTTTCTCAAAAAATGTTCCCATCTTGTTGAAAAACGGCCTTATGTTTGTCTTCACTTCCTCTAAATCTGCTCAGTTTGCCAAGAAATGCCTCCTATTTCTGACAAAACTTCCCTCACATGCTCAAAAATGTCCCATGTTTGCAAAAATATACTCACTTTGCCCAATAATGTTCAAAACTTTCCTTATTTTCTTAAAGAAAAATGCTCCCCCATTTGGCAAAAAAATGACGTTTTGTTTGTATAAAATGTCTTTACTTCCTCAAAAGATGTCTCGATGTTTGCAAAAACATAATCACTTTTCCAAAAATGTTCCCAATTTGCAAAACATTCCTCAGATTTTCTCCAAACCTTCCCTATTTTCTCAAAAAAATCTTCCCACTTTGCAAAAAAGTTCCTTCACTTTCTCTAAATTTCTCCAAATTTCCCCAAACTTTCTATACTTTCTCCAAAAATGTCTCAATTTTATCAAAAACCTACCTTCAGTTTCCCCAAAACTTTCATCACTTATGTTTACAAAAATTATCCCCAATTTGCAAAAAATGCTTCCAGTTCTCCCAAAAGTTTCCGTATTTTCTCAGAAAATGTTCCCAACTCCCAACCTTCCCATACAATGACTTTATGTTTGTATAAGATGCACCATGTTTGCAAAAATATACACTCTGTCCAAAATGTTCTCAATTTACAAAAAACGCTGCAGATTTTCTTGAAACCTTTCCCATTTTCTCAGAAAATATTTTCCCCATTTTGCCAGAAAATGTCTCCACTTTCTCTAAATCTCCAATTTTCCAAAAAACTTTCTATACTTTCTCCAAAAAGTCACCATTTTCTTGAATACTACCTTCAATTTCCTCAAAACTTTACTCACTTTAAAAACATTCTCATGTTTGAAAAAAATTATCCCAAATTTGCAACAAATGTCTCTATTTTCACCCAAAATTTTCCTTACTTATCCAAAAATGACACCATGTTTGCAAATTAAACTCTCTTTGGAGAAAAAATTGCAGATTTTCTCAAAAAAACTACCATCAATTCCTCGAAAACTTTCCTCACTTAATCAAAAAACAGTCTCATGTTTGCAAAAATTATTCCCAATTTGCAAAAAATGCCTCCAGTTTTTCTAAAACTTTCCTTATTTTCTCCAAAAATGTTCCCATCTTGGCAAAAGACGGCCTTTTGTTTGTATAAAATGTCTTCACTTCCTCAAAATTTGCCCAATTTGCCAACAAATGCCTCCTATTTCCAAAAAAACTTCTCTCATGTACTCCAAAAACTGGAGGCATTTTTCTTTGCAAATTTAGGATATTTTTGCAAACATGAGACTGTTTTTGTGAATGACAAAAAATTTGAAGGTAGTTTTTGAGAAAATTGGGATATTTTTCTCAAAGTGAAGATGTTTTTTCCAAAGACACTTCTAGGTACAGTAGGTTTTATTTACAGATGCCAAACATGTACTTCTGTCATTGTGCAAATTGTAAGAAAACACGCAGAAAAGTCACATTTTTTTGAAGAAATCCTGTTTATCGCATCCACTACTGACTCTACATGTATAGAAATATGAAGTGAATGCACCGTTTTCCAGTATTTTTCCACTGTACCTACATTTAGCTGCAGTATTTCTGTAAATCACAATGCAGCTACTAACAGGTTGTATCATAAAGTTTTATCGAAGTGTTTCCAGCATCTTGTTTTGATTTCAAGGCCTGAAACTTCTTTTCCACTGCATCAGCTTTTTAAAAATGCCACCTTCCACCATCCTCTTTCCTCAGTTGAATCCAGTTCAACACTAAACGCCTGAATGTAAACAGACGAGTCGTCCTTCCAGAGCGCCGTTTTGTCCCACGCTGCCTCCAAGCGTTTGAACGTCTCGTGTTGAAGCTAAACGGCTGCTGGGAGGTGAAGAAAAACCGAACGTCTGAAGTGAAAATCAAACATCGGGACTCAAACGGAGCGAATCAAAGAGGAGTTTGATGCGATGCGAGTCCCTCAGGGCTTTTCATGGAGCTGCACAGGTGTTCATCCCATTTTATTGGCTTTTATTGGATTTCCTGCCGTCCAGGCCTGTCTGGACGCCACAAACCTTCTTCTGAAGCACAAACACGTGGATTAAAAACATTTAAACTAACACTTTCTTCTTCTTCTCTTTGAATTCCTGCTTTTTTCCCTTATTTTTTCCTTTTTTCAGATATTTCTGTATCATTTCTTCCTGTTTTAATCGTCCATCTTCTGATTTTGTGTCCATCTGGTTTCTCCTCACCTGTATTTCTACTTTCCATTTCCTTCCTTCTTGCTTCCCCTCCCCCTTCCTTCTTTATTTCTTTCACTTCCAGCTGATCTTCAGTATCTCTGACTCTTATTAATGCTGTTTCCTTCCCCCATCTGTTTTCAATCTTCCTCCACCTCTATTGTCTCTTTCTGACTCCCCCATCCCTGCATAAGGACATTTTCTTTACTATTGTGTCTACAGAAACCATATCTGAAGCTGTGAACGCTTTCTGCACTAAAACACTTTCTACGGGGACGTTTTCCTTTCTTGCTTCCAGTCTTTAAGTTAAGTTTAAGTTAAAAATGAACCACAGTAAGGGAAGATGAAACTACAGTAAAGAAAAAGGAAACTACATTGAGTTTAAATGAAACTACAGTGAAGAAAAATAGATCAAACGTCTTTTCTTTGCTTCTATTCGTATCTTTCCTCCTTCAACATTTCTTTACCTCATCTCCTCCTCCCGTCGCCGCGGTAACCCCTCCACCCCATCGCCTCCTCCTCCTCATTGCCTCCTCCTCCTCCACTCCGCTGTCAGACTCGTCTCGATGGGATGCTGTTGCCGTGGCAACCGGCATCATTAGGAAACCCGTATTTATGCTTCCTAACGCCGGAGCAGACAGCTGCTGTAATGAACACACACACAAAAACACACATACACACACATATAGACACACACACACACACACACACACACACACACACACACACACACACACACACACACACACACACACACACACGTTTCCTTCAGTAAAACATTCTAAAACTACAGCAGCATTTTAACGTGTTCCTACAAATCCCATGATGCTCTGCTGCTGAGCGGAGCAGTAACTCCTCCTGATTAAATTAATCAGTGAACACGAGTCGTACAGATTCAGAACCAGACCGCAGGACCTCAGGTCAGCTGCTGTAAGAGAGGTTTACTAAATGATCACTGAGTGGAAAAAAAGGTAAAAAATGATCACAGACACACAAAGAAATCACAAAAACATGCACTCTGACAACAAACGTACTGAAAATGTTCACAAAGAGAAACAAATGGACCCCAAAACAGCACGACGTGATACAAAAAGAACACAAAGAGACACAAAGCAAACACAAAAACATGCAAAATGACCATAGAGGCAAAAAATGACCACAAAAACATGCAAAATGACCACAAAAACATGCAAAATGACCACAAAGCGGCAAAAAATGACCACAAAAACATGCAAAATAACCACAAAGAGGCATGAAATTACCACAAAAACATGCAAAATTACCACAAAATATGCAAAATGACCACAAAAACATGCAAAATGACCACAAAAACATGCAAAATGACCACAAAGAGGCAAAAAATTACCACAAAAACATGCAAAATTACCACAAAACATGCAAAATGACCACAGAAACATGCAAAATGACCACTAAATATACAAAATGGCCACAAAGAGGAAAAAAATTACCACAAAAACATGCAAAATTACCACAAAAACATGCAAAAATGACCAGAAAAACACACAAAATGACCACAAAGAGGCAAAAAATGACCACACAATGGACATGACTACCACAAGAAAACATGTAAAATAATTACAATTAGACAGACACGCAAAAACACTGACACAAAATAAACACAAAGAAAACAAAACGCAAAAAGATGCAAATTGCAAATTAAAAAAAGTGCCAATATGACCACAAAAAAACGTTAAATTACCAAAAAACACACAAAATGACCACAAGGAGAAAGAAAATGACCACAAATGTCTCCTTCTAGTAATTCCTTCAGAGGAGTCATGGGAGTCATGGTGGCCTCCCTCATTAGTCTCTTTCTGTTTGAAAGGACTTCCTGCTTTAAGGTAAATCTCCTCATGTTCCATTTTCCCTCCATTTTTGTCAATACTTAAAAAAAATCAATCTTGAAATTGATTTAATGTTGAAAAGCACCAAAAGGGGGAAACTTCCACCGAGTATTTTTATCGCCGCTGTAAGTCAAAAGTCTTCAAAAGTCTTTTATAGTGAAGCCTGTTTTGAGCTATTTTTTATTCCATCATTAAATAACCTCCATATTATGTTAAAACTACTTAAAACTCAACATTCTGACAGTATAAACGTTAATAACCAGTTAAAATCTGAGGACTTCTCTGCTGTTGTGGTTCCGTTGTCGTGTTCAGCGTTGAGCTCCGTGATGTTTGGCTCCAGTTATCAGATCATTTCCTGGATGTTCTGCTGGTTTTTCTCTAATTACAGCGTTTTTCTCTTCGTTTCGGTTCAGTCCTCAGCCTGAAACAGAAATCACAGCCAGCTGAGGTGTGAAATTAAAAACCAAAGAGCCGACGGCAGCTTTTGTTGCTGCAGCTCAGAGTAGATCTGAACCTGAACCAGAACCCTGCTGCGCTCCTCATGGATTATTGATCCATTATCAGCAGAAACCAATCAGTCACTAATGATGTTTAATAGATTGACTTCTGATCAATAGCAGTTTCAGTTTGAATAGTGGATAAAAACCAGCATGTTGAAGCTCAGAGGTCTGTTGTGGAGGACGGATGGATCCGGATGTGGCTGGTTTTGGTCAATGGATGGATCCAGATGTGACTGGTTTTGGTCAATGGATGGATCCAGATGTGGCTGGTTTTGGGTGGATGGATGGATCCAGATGTGGCTGGTTTTGGGTGGATGGATGGATCCAGATGTGGCTGGTTTTGGTCAATGGATGGATCCAGATGTGGCTTGTTTTGGGTGGATGGATGGATCCAGATGTAGCTGGTTTTGGGTGGATGGATGGATCCAGATGTGGCTGGTTTTGGGTGGATGGATGGATCCAGATGTGGCTGGTTTTGGGTGGATGGATGGATCCACATGTGGCTGGTTTTGGTCAATGGATGGATCCAGATGTGGCTGGTTTTGGTGGACGGATGAATCCAGATGTGGCTGGTTTTGGTCAATGGATGGATCCAGATGTGGCTGGTTTTGGTGGACGGATGAATCCAGATGTGGCTGGTTTTGGGTGGATAGATGGATCCAGATGTGGCTGGTTTTGGTGGACGGATGAATCCAGATGTGGCTGATTTTGGTGGACGGATGAATCCAGATGTGGCTGATTTTGGTGGACGGATGGATCCAGATGTGGCTGGTTTGGGGTGGACGGATGAATCCAGATGTGGCTGGTTTTGGTGGACGGATGAACCCAGATGTGGCTGATTTTGGTGGACGGATGGATCCGGATGTGGCTGGTTTTGGGTGGATGGATGGATCCAGATGTGGCTGGTTTTGGTGGACGGATGAATCCAGATGTGGCTGGTTTTGGTGGACGGATGAATCCAGATGTGGCTGGTTTTGGGTGGATGGATGGATCCAGATGTGGCTGGTTTTGGTGGACGGATGAATCCAGATGTGGCTGATTTTGGTGGACGGATGGATCCAGCTTTAGATTATTTTTGCACTTTTCTTTGTTTTCAGTTGCTGTTCTCTTTCAGTGTTTTCTTTGCTGTTTGTTGTTTTCAGTCGCGGTTTAATTAGTTTAAGTATTTTAAACAAGATTTATTAATTAGCTTTGTGTTGTTGCTCTCATTGTCTTCTCCATTATTTTCTCTTCCTGTTTTCAGTTCCCGTTCCTGCCTCTGTTCTTTTTTAACCATCAAACCAGTCTGGAACTAAAAAAAAAAATAAAAAAAAAATTAACACAACAACAGAAACTATAATAACTTTGTAATGAGTTTTTTAAAAAATCCTGTCAGATTTTACAAGAAATCAAAATGACAAAAGTAAACAGGAAGTAGAATTCATCCTCAGATTCAGCCAAACCTGAAATAAAATGTTGTCAGTTTGAAGGCAGCTGCAGATTTAATCAACATCTGGATCTCTGATCGTCCTCTGATGATGTTCAGAGCCTTCATCTTCATCAGCTCCTCCTCCTTCTCATTAACTATTTACTGATTCCATCAACACAAACACCTCCATCATTTATCTCCATCAGCCTCCCAGAGGAGGACATTTTTCACTCCCAGCATGCCGAGGGGCAGACAGATGCTGTAGTCATCCCCGATGAGGAGGAGGAGGAGGATGAAGAGGAGGAGGAGGAAGAAAAACAGTCTGAAGGAGATTCAGTGAAGGGATGAATTCTGACTGTTTGTATGAAAAAGCTGTAGTTAAAGTCCACATCAAAAATACAGCATTTAAAAAATGTTTTTTTTTTAAAAATATGTGACTGCAAAATTACACCATTTTATTGTATTTAAATCAGAAAAAAATATTTTGCAGATGTTTGCTGTTATTTTCACAAATTTACATTACAATAATTCAACACCATTTAAATGTTGTTTTGGGATCATTTTTGTCAGATTTCTACTGTTCAATTATTTATTATATATCTATTAATACATATATTATGTTTTTTAAATGTTAGCTATTTATTTTATTATTCATTATTATTGACTTTATTATCTATTTATTTTGGTTGAATATTCATTTTATTATACATTTTTTATTTATTTTTATATTTATTATTATTAACTTTATTATTTGTTTATTTTTGGTTAAAAATTTATTTTATTATAGATTTTTATTCATTTAATTTTTTATTATTTATTTATGTATTATTTTATTGTTATTATTGACATTTTCTTTCTTAAACTGTTGGCTATAACTTTGCAGTACTTCATCTTAGATAATCTTCTACCTACATGTGCTGTTTATACTGTGAATATATTTTTGCACATTTATTTTTCAGCCTTTAAAGATTTTTCTCTGAAACATTTTCTGCTTCTTTTGCATTTTGTTTTAATCTTGGTTCTCTGTGCTGTTGAATCTAATCTAATCTGAGTGAAATGTAACCTTTAAAAAGCAGAATTTCTACTAAAGACCAGTAAAACAGGCGAGAGAAGATGTTTCTAGAAGCTCAGACTGTTAGAGGAACAAAGAAACGGTTTGAATTTTCATGTTTTTCTGCTCAGACTCTCAGTGATTCTCGTCTCTGTTCTGTTTGCAGCAGAAAGGATGGACCAACTCTCTGCGACCGATGGACCGACATGGAACCCTGAAGGTAAAGACCATCAGTCATCTTTCATAAGGTTCCTCTGCTCCTCCAGGCTGATTTATCTCCGTCCTCCTCCTACACCTTCATCACGTCGGAACATCTCACTGCTGTTTATTCTTACCGATGAGCAGAAGATCAACACAAACAAACATCAACTTCAGAAGATCACAGACGTCAGCAGAACATTCAGTTTCCTTTTTTCTTCAGCGTTTTAAAGATGTTTCTCCTGTCGACTTAAAGGCTGAGCTTCAAATTCTTACTTAAATGTGGAAATAACAGTTAAAAAACACCTGAAACTGCAGAAAGACGCTATTTTTACTTGTTTTACACAGAGTTATTAAATAATAAAAAAGTGTGGTGATGTGTAGAAGGTCTGTCCAGGTGGAGAAACTCACCTGGTTTCAGGTAAACGTGACATCAGAGCTTCTTATTCTAAACTGATGTTTTGTCTGTGATGGAGACTAGAAGCGTCTAGAGACAGTGTGTCTGCGAGGCGTTTAGGTAACCTTTGTATATTTTAGTGTCTAGTGATCCTTATGAGGCCTTTAAGTAACTTGGGAAATTATGAGGTGTTCAGGTAACCTTGGTAAATTCTGTTGTATAATGATGGATGTGAGGCGTTTATGAAACCTTGGTAAATTATAGCATCTACCAATTGCCATATGTGAGGCGTTTAGGTAGCTTTGGTAAACTGTAGCATCTATAAATAACCTGCTTCTGTGACGTGCAAGATACTGTGGTATGTTGTAGTGTCTAGTGATCCATATGAGGCGTTCAGGAAACCTTGGTAAACTGATGCGTCTACTGATAGCCCTATATGAGGTGTTTAAGGGACATCTGTGAAGCTGTAGCGTCATAACGGGTCCAGGTCCAAGATAACAGCGAATAAAAACACAAGTTGAACACACTTAGTTTGTCCTAAACACCTGAGTTCTGGTTGGAGGTCATTAACCTCCACAGAAGTCTCTGTCATGGTGCCCGTTGCTGCTAAATTCTCACAATGATGGTCAAAGTTTTATGATAAAAGTGTTTCAGTTTGTTTCCAGACTCACAAGACAGTGAAGGCAGCATGGTGTGGACTTTTAGAGGCGTTATGGTGAGTTCAGGGACACCAGTAAGAAGTTCCCATGAGGTTCAACCTAGAGGTGATGACATGATGTAAATACATAAAGTTTGTTTCATATATCAAACATAAACCCTGTTCTAACTATGGATATTCAAATATCACGTTACAGACGAGGATTTACAGAAACCAGAAAATGTTTCCTCTCAAATGACATTTTATTTTCATCATCGTTCTTTTTTCAGTTTAATTTAAACCAAATGGGTGAAAGTTCTTCATAAAGGTTTGGATGTTCATCAGACACGGTCATGCTAAAGACATTAAACACACATTTATAGGTTAATATTAATGCAGATTTAATATTTATCTATTTTTCTGCCAGTATTTGGATTTCTGCAGCTCGTTTGTTGAATCTCGGCCTGAACACCAGAAGCTGAATGTCCATGTTCACAGAATAAATGACAGGATTTCCTCCTTCCAGGCATCTTTAAAGCATCCATGCTATCTCTATGGCAACCACTGTTTCTCTTCCTGGCAGCCGGAGGGTTTTAACTCCTCCACGTCCAATCGAGACTCTTTTGTTTTGGCTTCTTTTCACCAATGTTCTGAGCTAATGATGCCAGAAAACCTGGAATACGTCCAGAGAGTCTAAGCAGTGCTGTGACAGCTGGCGTCTAGCAGAGATAAACCAGGAGGATTGTGGGTAGAAGCCACCTGAGTTTGTTTTGAATCTTGGTAAATAGTAGCATCTACTGATAACCTGCATGAGAGACATTCAGGAAATGTTGGTAAATTATAGCATAAAGTGATGGAAGTGAGATGTTTATGCAACTTTGGGAAATTGTAGTATCAACAAATAGATGTTCAAGACACCTTGGATGTTGTAGTGTCTAGAGATCCATATGAGGCATTTAAGAACCATGGTAAATTATAGCATCTCCCAATAGTACGTATGTCTGTGACACATTTAGGGAACTTTTTGCATCATCTTGGTGAACTTTCCAGCAACTTTAGAAGAGCTTTGAGACATTTTGGTGAGATTTTAGGTGTTTTGGACAAATTCTGAGATGTTTTGGAGAAGTCTTGAAATCATTCCGGGAAGAATCTGAAACAATTTGGACAATTTTTGTGTAATTTTGGACTAAAACCAAAAGTCTTTCAAGGTACCAATGATTGATTCTATGACTCTGGACGCACCTCTATGGACTTCAAGGACCTGGAGGTGTCCAGAGTTCTAGAGTATACCTACTGACAACTGTAAAAATCACTGATTAGTATCTGGTGTCTTGAATTTTAAACCTCAACTTAAACAGAAATACAAATACAAAAATAAAAACCATTCCAAATAATACAAAAAAGACGCAACATCACTACAAAACATGTTAAATCACGACAATGAGTAAAAAAAATACCATAAAAGGTTATAAAATTACTACCAAAAGATGCAAAATAACCAAAAACTGTCTGCAGAATCAACACCAAAGAGTTAAAATCCCAAAAATAGACACACCACCCCCAAAACGATGCAGAATCAGCCCTACAGAGATGAAGAATCACCATAAATAGTCAAAAACACTAAAAAAGATCACTGCTGCACCAACTGTCTGAGATGTTTAAACCTTATAGATATTTAAACTGACACAGCAGCAGCCAGAAAATATATAAAACATTAACCAACCTCAGAGAATTGGTCAAATTTATTCATAAAACTCATTAAAACATCAGGAAATGAGCCAAAATGCTGCAGAGAATGGAATAACAAACCTGAATAAAGGTTCATGAAGTCATAAAAAATGCAACCTGAGAGGAGATGGAGTTCAGGATTAAAAACTGAAGCAACAACTAAAACCTGAGGACTTCCTGTCATCTACTGGCTTCTGAATTAAGACTAAATATTCTGTATGAGCAGTAGTAAATGTGATGTTTTCTGCAGGCCAGAGGACGACGACCTTCTCAGCTCCCATTGGAGAGAAGCCAGAACTCCCAGGAGCCTTTGCAGCAGCCGACTTCAGTCCGTAAGAGTCAAAAGAGGAAAGGTGAGTTTTACCAGCAGCGTTTTTACCTAGATTCAGTCTGAAGATCCTTTAATATCTTCAGGTTTTCATCTCCAACAGCTGATCTGATCTTTCATCTGATTTCTGTTTCATCTCCTGCTGCCTTTAAACATCAAACATCTGTTCTCTCTTGACTTTTCCCTTCTTTTCTGGTGTAACGGCAGCGTTTCATCCTCTCATCTCTTCTCCTGATCCATCTCGTTTTCTAACTGAATGTTGGTTTTTCCACTTTCACAGCCTCCATCAGCTGCTTTGATTGGATTTTCTTTAATTCTCTCTAAACAATGTGAACATGTTGGACCTGAATGTGGATTTGTATTTAGATTTCTGTTTAACTAGAGGCTTAAAGAACAAGATATCAAATATTAATCAGTGATCTTTCCAGTTGTCATTAGGTCTACTCTAGAACTTTCTCCAGTTGTCATTACGTCTACTCTAGAACTTTCTCCAGGGGATGTTCTCCTTTCCTGCTTCCAGTCTTGAAGTTTAGTCTCACTTAGAACATTCCAGGTCCTTGAAGTCCATAGAGGTGGGTCCAGAATCATAGAAACAATCATTGGTACCTGAAGGACTTATGGTTTTGGTCCAAAATTACACAAAAATTGTCCAAATTGTTTCAAATTCTTCCCGATATGACTTGAAGAGTTCTTCCTACATATTTTCAGAGTTCCAGGTCCTTTAAGTCCATAAAGGAGAACGTCCCCTGGAGAAAGTTCATGAGTATACCTACTGACAACTTTCAATGGTCCAGTTAAAAAGAAAAATTATGTATATTAAGGATTCAAAAATGGTAAATTATATTTTCAACTAAGGCTGCACAGTGGTGTAGTGGTTAGCACCGTCACCTTGCAGCTAGAAGATCCCCGGTTTGTGTCCCGGCCTTCCTGGGATCTTCCTGCATGGAGTCTCCATGTTCTCCTGTACATGTGTGGTTTTTCTCCAGGTTCTCCAGTTTCCTCCCACAGTCCAGAAACATGCTGAGGTTAATTGATGATTCTAAATTGTCCGTAGGTGTGAATGTGAGTGTGATTATTTGTCTCTATATGTAGCCCTGTGATGGACTGTTACCTGTCCAGGTGTCCCATGGCCCTAATGAGGATTAAGGTGTACAGATAATGGATGGATGAATGGATAATTTCAACTATCAACATTCAGTCTTTTTAATTTTTACTAATGGTAATTTGTTCTTTTACAGTGTTTGACTGTAAAATAAGACTATTTATTTATTGTATCTGACTCAAATTCAGTTCTTTTATAGGTATATGTGGATATTTAAAAAGAAAAATGGTGGACATTCAGGATTACTTAGTTATTTCTTCTTTTACAACGTTTGACCACAAACTTACACAGTTCGTTGATGTATTTAAATTATTTAAAAAATGTAATTATTTCACCGAAATTAGCTGTTTTTCCAAGATTTAGTTTAGCATTTTTACAGTTTGAATGTTTCCACTATTTTATATAAATGTTTTCTGGCACAATGTCTTTCAGATTTTTTCTGAAATATTATTGTTCTTTCTTTATAACGGCTCCGAAATTAAAACAAAAAATCGGAAATCTGTGATAACATCATAGATGTATATATATGTATTAGACATGGTCAAACACCTGTCCTATGTCGAAACTCCTCCTCCCCCTCAGGTACGCTTGTCTGCAGTGGAACAGGAAGCTCCTCCTTCTCGTCCATCGCCATGGTAGCGATCCCCGACTGTGTGGACGAGGCCACGCAGACCGACATCAGCTTCCAGAACTTTGTTACTCTGAGCAGAACCAGAGGTCACCATCATCATCATCATCATCATCATCACGGCCGAGGCTCCTCCCCCCCGCCACCTCCCCCGTCTCCCCCCCTCCCTCACCTGCTGGGACCCTTCAACGAGTTGTAAGTTCTCACCTGGAGGCTTCACATGATTGGTTTCAGGGAAAACATCTGATGCAGTGATGGTGGATTCATCTGGTTCTTCATCTGCAGTAACTTTATCAATGATCAGAGTTCTACTTTCATACTGGGAATATTTCCAGAGTTCCAGGTCCTTGAAGTCCATAGAGGAGAACGTCCCCTGGAGAAAGTTCTACAGGGGACGTTCTCCTTTCCTGCTTCCAGTCTTGAAGTTTAGACTCACTTAGAACATTCTAGGTCCTTGAAGTCCATAGAGGTGGGTCCAGATTTATCACTTTTAATGGACTTTTCCCATCATTTCTGAACCTCAGAACTTCATCAGTCCAGCAGATAGAACCATGACATTTAGGAGGAAAACACATCTGAGTTCTGATAAAAATTGCAAATAAAATAAGTAGGGCTGGGACTTTAATATGTTAATGCGATTAATTAATTACAGCGAAAATAACGCTTTAAAAATTAATACCGCAATTAGTTGCACCCTCCTCAGTTCCCTTATTTCTGGTAGCTCTGATGAACACTCCAGCCCAGTAGGTGGCGGTAATGAACCTAAAGTCTGTTTGTAGCCATGAAGAAGAAGCACAGGAAGCACTGAGTGAAGTCAGGCACTGATGAACAGTGAAGGAAGATGAGATTGAGCTTGTTGGACAGAAAGTTTTCTTTTAAAAATCTTCCTGATGGCAGCTTGGATAAAAGCCTGGTTGTGTGTAAATTGTACAACAAAGAGTTTTCTGATCACTGCGTCACTTCAAGCCGACGGTATCACCTCAATGTAAAACATGTTGCTGTTAGCACCAGAGCTAACGTTAGCTACGAGTCATGCTAAAGGCTAACGGTGTAGCCATCCCATAATAGACCACTTTTCTAGACAGTGCTTGAGTTTACAGAAAGTCTTAAAATGTTGAATAAAATCGCTATAATTGCACTTAGATTTGCAGTAATCTGTGAATGTAGCAGACAGATGAAAAATGCAGATAAATAGAAATGAAACATTTTTGTGGTTTAAGTTTTTACTCCATCGAGGCTCTGCCTCCTTGGAGGAGGAATAACCTAAACAACAAAAATATCTCTTTTAATAACTTCATTATAAACTTTTTGTTTATAAAAAATACATAAATAAAAACTGATATTCCTATAAAAAGAACCATCAAAATTCCACCATTTATAAGACCCAGAAAAGATGAAAACAGAATGAATCTGTGGATTTTCAACTTTCTGAATCTCCTTGAACTACTTATGCTAATTTTATGTGCCATACAGTGGAAAAAACAACTAAATTCAACTGTCAACCACAATTTTATTTGAATTGAAAAAGTTCACTTATTGTGTCAAATATTACTATTTGACAAAACTGCAATTGTGATTAATTAATTATAAAGCCTGTAATTAATTAGATAAAATTTTCTAATCGCGTTCCACCACTAAAAATAAGTAAAAAATCTGGAAAATCTGACCACAGATCAGGACAGATGCAGGGATTTATTGAGTCTTCTCACCAACTAATCAGCAGAAACTCCAAGAACTCACAGCTTCTGTTCACCAGGAAATAGTTAGAATTCCTGCAGAAAAAGTCCCCATGAACATGAACATTGTTGTATTTATATTTCTGTTGAAGTTCAGGCTTAAAAAACAAGACAGCAGATATTAATGCATGATCCTTACAGTTGTTGGTAGGTCTACTCTAGAACGTTCTATGGGGACGTTCTCCTCTATGGACTTCAAGGACCTGGAACTCTGGAAATATTCCCAGTATGAAGGTAGAACTCTGATCATTGATAAAGTTACTGCAGATGAAGAACCAGATGTTCTGAGGAGGTTCTAGTTGGTTTTCATGGTTTTCATGGTATTTTCTGTATTTTCTCTTCAGTTGTGTGTTTGAATACAACGACCCCAACGACTATTTTGACGTGTCGAATCATGAAGTCGATCGACAGGACGACCTGGAGTACGAGGTCAGAACATCCCTTTAACTCAACGTTTAACAGGAAATGAAAAACCTTTTCTCCAAACTCTGGAAAACCTTCTACTGAGGGAAGCTACTGAACGTTTG
Organism: Amphiprion ocellaris; assembly: GCF_022539595.1. Taxonomy (NCBI): domain Eukaryota; kingdom Metazoa; phylum Chordata; class Actinopteri; family Pomacentridae; genus Amphiprion; species Amphiprion ocellaris. Next base: position 1,925,858 of record NC_072773.1, read on the forward strand.
CGATTCATGAAACCTTCAGTGTGATGAATATAAATGAGAGCTGCCAGCTGTGGCTCTTCAGTTCACTCTGACAGGAAATATTCCTTTATTCTGTATTCATGAGGGACTTTCAGGAATTTTCATTTGTAGAAAAAGAAAAGAAGACAGAAAAAGATGCAGTTCAGTGATTCAGGATGTTTAAAAGACGTAGAAAAAGGGAGAAAATGAAAGTGGAAGTCTGAGAATATTTCAAACAGCAGAAGTATTCAGATCTGTTTAGCGTCACAGACGACGATATTTTAGGTTTGGTTTTACTCTGAACTCCAAGCAGCAGTTTCTGGGTGTTTTTCTTCACTGTGGTTTATGTTTTTACTGCAATCTAAAGTCCTGCAGGTCTTTGGAAACAGAACATGAAGAAGGAGAGAGAATGAAGAAATGTCTTCTGTCAGTGGAAACCAGAAAATAGGAAAAAACAAACGGGATGTCACCAACACTGGAAAACACGGAGGCTCCACACACTACAGATATTTAACTATTTATAGTTAGTTTCTGGACTCATCTCCTCTCTGTGAAAATACCGTCTGCAGTTCAACTGAAAAGTTGATAAAAGAGACATAAAGCAGCTAAAAATTGTCTAAAAATGACCACAAGAGACACAAAACGACCAGAAAGAGATAAAAAAAACAACCACGATGACATACAAGACAACCACAAAAAGAAACAAAACAACCACAGAGACACAAAACAAACACAAAGAGACACAAAACAACCACAGAGACAGAAAAACAACCACAAAGAGACATAAAATGACTAAAGAGACACAAAACGACCACCAAGGTTAACAAACAGAAGTGTATATTTGAAGGAACCAGTTCCCACTACTGATTTAAATTCACAGTTGCAAGATAAAAGATCCAAAGCACGGATTCATGTAATTATCTAAAGTAACAAACATTTCTTTGATTGGTTTGATTGACATAACAATGTTGCATCAACTTAACATTATATGTAATTTAAACACAAACTTCTGTGGAGAGAATTATTGAAAATATAAGGAATTTACAGGATAACGTGAAGAAACTAAATATTAGAAAGACTTACATGCATGTTTCTGGTTTGCTGATCTGCCTTTCGCTAACATGTTGCTCCTGCTGGTGGTAATTAAAACCTCCAGCTTTGCCTGTTTCATGAATGGAACTGCAATGATCCAGTTTTTTAAACCAATTCTGTCCATCATAAACCGGACACTCTAAGATCTACTATGTTAGCTTTAGGTGCTAAAACTACTTGATAAAGTTTAGTCACTAAAACTACTTGGTTACGTCTTGATTCCAAAGCTACTTGTTTGAGGGTAGCGTAGCTAACACTAGATAGCTGCAGTGGTTGTGCCAACAGTGAAGGGAAATATAACAGATATAAGAGATTTACTGGAAAACATTAGAAAGACTTACATGCATGTTTCTGGTTTGCTAACATATTAGCCTTTAGCTAACAGTTGGTCTGGACTTCCAGTTTTTCCTGTTTCATGGGTTGAACTTTAATGATCCAGTTTTTAAAACCAGTTCTGTCTTTCACAAACCAGATGTTCTAAGATCTGCTGTTTCTCCAGGAGGTGGAGCTTTACAAGTCCAGCCAGCAGGAGAAGCTCGGTCTGACCGTCTGCTACCGGACCGACGATGAGGAGGATCTGGGGATCTACGTTGGAGAGGTGATGAAGAACTAAACTGACTCAGTTATAACTTCAGTTACTCATTCATCACTTCACCATCTCAATCCTTCATCCAGACAACTTCTGGCGGTTTACTCATTCGTGTATTCATGCAGGTTTTAATTATTCATCTCTCTGTTAATTCCTGATCTCATTTATTTATCGGTCTTCTCCAGCTCCTTGTTGATCTGTTTCTGTCGATTGTTTCAGGTGAATCCGAACAGCATCGCAGCGAAGAACGGACGAATCAGAGAAGGAGACCGAATACTGCAGGTGAACAAAACGCAGACTAAATCCTAAATCCTCCACAACGTTTAGTCACATTAAACCAACGATGACTTCATGGTGGTTTCATTCATCTTTTACATCCAGTCTATGTGATATCTCAGCCGTCTCCATGACAACCAAGCAAACTATCAGCTGAAAACTGTAAAAATCCTTATGAACGAAGTTCAGATTTCAAAATTAATCTTTAAAGGTCAAAACAAACTTTATATTTATTGTTTTTTTATACAGCTATATGCAGAAAACTTGTCTTATAAAGTAACAGCAACATGTCAAATATGTCACGAAAACAAACAAAAATCACTCATTCAAGTGTTGTTTTAAACACCATTATAGTGAATGTGAAGGTTCATCACACCAGCTGCCCTGTTTATCCAATTACATTCTGATTTATTTAAATAAAACAATGGTAAAATCAATAATTCTAGTTCTGTAGTCCAGTAATAAGCTCTCAAGTCTTTGAATCAGTGTTCTTTATCTTGCTTAGATTGTTTTAATATCGCTGCTCAGCGTTAAATTCCTCCTGGTGGCGTCTTTTGTCTTTCTCTTTTTCCTTCCCTTTCAGATTTGTTCCAATTCAAACCAAATTTCTTTAGTGGTTTAGCCCATTTTTCAACAACATCTCTGCCACAGAAGGTGTCATTGGCACATTTTCACACTTTATCACTGAGAAATATTCCATTAATAAACGTATCAAACCCTTTTTATGTGATTAAAATTGGCCACTGAATAATGAAATGACACTAAATCTGTTCTCTCTTTGTTTGTGAAGCTTTTATTGTGACCTTCAGTGAAGTTAAACTCCTATTTCCTGCAGAGTGAAACCACAAACTGGTCCTCTGACTCGGTGAGGCTGAAATAGATTGAAATCAAACTATGCAAATTTACACCTGGGACCTGTGGGACGGCGTCGACCAATCAGAGCCGCCGCCAGCAGCCCAGTTACTACCTCACTAAAAATAGACCGAGAGGGACACAGAGAATCAGCAGCAGTCAGACAGTAGAGGAAATGTATGAAAATCAGTCAGTTCAGTCTGCATCTGCAGTAACTTTATTAATGATCAGAGTTCACCCTTCAGACTGGGAATATTTACAGACTTCCAGGTCCTTGAAGTCCATAGAGGTGGGTCCAGATTCATCACTTTTTCCATCATTTCTGAGCCTCAGATCTTCATCAGTCCAGCAGATAGACACATGACATTTTAGGAGGAAAAACACATCTGAGTTCTGGTAGAAACTGCAACTAAAATAATTAAATCTGGAAGATCACCACAAAAAGAGACCAAACTGCCAAAAAAGGGGCCAAAATCACCACAAAAAGACACAAAATTTCTACAAAAAGATGCAGAACCAGCACAAAAATGCCAAACTTCCATAAAGACACAAAATAACAACATAAAGAGACAAAAATCACCACAGACAGGGTCCAAACAACCACAAAAAGACACAAAATCAGCACAAAAAGGTGCAAAATTACCACAAAACAGCCAAAACTACCACAAAATGACCACAAATCACCACAAAAATATGTGAATATACCACAAAAAGATGCAAAATTCCACCAAAAGAAGCAAAATTACTGCCTCAGAACCACCTGGTTCTTCATCTCCAGTAACTTTATTCATGATCAGAGTTCTGCCTTCATATGGAGGTGTAAACTGTTTCAGTTTATCCAAAATTACTTAAACAAATGTCTAAAATGCCTCATAATACCTCAAACATGTCCAAAATGACTCAAAACCTTTTCAAAATGACCGAAACATGACCAAAATCACTCATAATCTAATTTATCAAAACAATTTCCAAAATATTCCAAACTTGATGAAAACAAATTTAAAATGTTACTTATAATGTCCAAAAATAAACTGTCCAAGGTGACACCAAATTGTTCAAAATGCCTTGAAACCTGACAAAAGGAAAAACCTGTCCTTGCAATGACTCAAATGACTCCGAAAAATGTCCAGAAAGACCCAAATTTTGTCCAAAATGAATCAGAATTTGTCCAGACTGCCTCAAAATTAACTAACCCAAAATGCCTTGAAACATGCCCAACATCGCTCAAAACTCGACTAAAATGACCAAATGGATCATATTGTGACTAATGTGACTCTAATTTGTCCAAGATTCCTCAAAACTGGACTGAAATGACAAGGAGTTGCCTAAATTTGTACAAAATGCATCCAAAAATGGTCTGAAATGAACTACAATTTGTCCAGACTGACTCAAAATTGTCCAGAATGCCTTGAAATATTTCCAACGTTACTCAAAACCCGACCAAAATGACATAAATGTGTACAAAAAGACCAAAAATCTATCTAAAATGACAAAAAAAATCTGTCCAGAATGAGTCAAAGCTTGACCAAAATTATCATAAATGTCTCCAAAATGACAAATGTGTGACCAAAGTGATACAAAACATGTCAGAAATTGTCCAAAATGAGTCAACAATTGTCCAAAATGCTTTAACCCTTTTCCGCTTTTCTCGAAACCTGACCAAAATGACCAAAAATTTGTCAAAAATGAGCCAGTAATTGCACAATGTGACCAAAAATGGTCCAAAATGTCAACAAGATGTCCAAATTTATACAAAACGTCAACAGAAATTGTCCAAAATGAGCCAATAATTGTCCAAAATGCCTCAAAGCTTCTCAGCATCATTCAAAACTCGACCAAAATGTCCAAACATTTGTCTAACAAGACCAAAAATTTGTTCAAGAAGACCGAAAGTGCTGTAAAACGACAAAAATGTTGGAAATTGTCCAAAATGAGCCAATAATTGTCCAAAATACCTTAAACCTTTTCAGCATTACTCAAAACTCAATCAAAATGACCAAAAATGGTCCAAAATGACCAATAATGTGTCCACAATTATACAAGATGTCAGAAATTGTCCAGAATGAAACAATAATTGTCCAAAATACCTTAAATTTATGCAAAATGCATCTAACCTTTTATGAAATGACATAACTTCCCCAAAATGACTCATAAATTGTCCAAAATACCAGAAATTCATCAGAAAAGCTTCTATCATCATCTGGACCAACCATAGGAGCCTTAAAGTTTACCCAGAATGACCTTTTTAAATTCAACTGATTTACTGACTTTGTAATCCAGAAGCTTATTGATCCATTTAACCTTTTTCATTTCCATATGAAACCGTTTTATTTTCGTGTCGGCGTTTAGAAAGAAACCTGAATAAATTTATCCTGCTGAGATTTTCACTCTCATTAACTTCTGACCTCCTGAAAAAAAAAAGGGGGGGGGGGGGGGGTTGGGATGTGATCAGAATAGACCAACAGCACCTGGCATCGCCATGGTAACCGGGCAGTGGATGAAAGTTGTCAGCATCCGTCGCCACGGAGATAAAGACCTGTTTGGACAGATGTGGCATCTCATGGCTAGAATAGATGCCTCTGATGTGAAATAATCATCTGTTTGGGATAAAAAGACTAAAACAGTTAACAGGGAATTCTCTGTAATTAGAGGAGCAGTGAGGAGGTTCTACTTTATTCTACTGATCTAACCGGCTGTTATTTAGAACTGGTGACTATAAAACATCGTCTCCATGGTGATGAGGTTCTGTTTTGTTCTATTTAGAACCGCTGACTAATAAAACTTGGTCTCCTTCAGATTAACGGAGTTGATGTCCAGAACAGACAGGAAGCCGTCGCCATCCTGACCCGAGAGGACAGCATCAACTTCTCCCTGCTGTTGGCCAGACCCGACACCGAGGTGAGACGACTCGAGACGACATGTCGCCACTCGACTCAACACACGGCGACACAAGAAATAGACGAGGCAACGCCACTCCACTCGACACACGGCGACACAAGAAATAGACGAGGCAACACCACTCCACTCGACACACGGCGACACAAGAAATAGACGAGGCAACACCACTCCACTTGACACAGAGAGACGTGACGCAACATGAGATGACAGGAGATGAGATGACTTGACTAGACTCAACACAAAACAACAACACTTGACTGGAGACAACAAACCACAACAAAACAAAACCAGACTTCATACGAGACAAATGAGCCAAAACTGGTGGAAAATGAAAACTGTCCTTATTCCAGATATTTAGTCTTCAGACTGTGACACCTGAAGAGGACATAAACTGACCTGGAAGCAGTTTTTAACAGTTTAAAACATTTAGCAGGACCTGGATCAGCAGACGTCCGTCCTAACGAGGTTCCTCTGAGGTTCCTTGAAAGCTACAGAACGTGATTGAATGTTCTTATTGTATTACTATGGAAACGCAGCGACTGGGAGCCATGATGGATGTTTGACTCCACAGTGTTTCTGCTGACAGGACCGAACCCTGGTAGATATTCATGGACACGCTGCAGACTGATGAATATTCAGTTTGAACCAGATAAATGAGCTGTCAGTCAGCGTCTAACAGACTCTCAGACGGTTCTAACGAGAAAACAGGAAGTGATGGATGTTTTATCCATGAGGCAAATGACCAATTAAGAGGAGTGGCAATAAAAACAGAGAAAAACAATTAGAATGATAAATCATCAGGAGCTTCATCAAACAAAACTGATGAAAGAAGCCGCTGGAGCACGAGTTTAACCGGCCTTTTCTGTGGTGTAGAATGGTCTGATGATCCTCATTGTCATTCTACTGGATGAAAACACCTTTAGCTTCTTTACGCTTCCTTAGACTCATCAGAAACATATTGGGCAAATAATTTTAGAAAATGCATTTACATTACTGAACCTGAATTTAATCATTTCGCTTCTTTAGTAGAAAAAGGTGAAATTTTGATGCATTTGCTCATTTCTGATTTTTAATGTCAGAATATTTGCATTTTCTTGAAAAACTGGAATTTTTTAAAGATCATTTAAAGGCACAGATTTCAGCGGTATTTTACATTAAAGACAAAGTCAGGCTGTTCTGTAAGTGTTGTTGTTTTTGTTGTTTGTTGTCTGTGTTGTTGTTGTTGGTTGTGTTGTTGGTTGGTTGTTGTCTATGTTGTTGTTGGCTGGTTGTTGTCTGTGTTGTTGGTTGTTTGTGTTGTTGGTTGTGTTATTGTTAGTTCTTTGTGTTTTTTGTTGGTGGTTGTGTTGTTCATAGGTGGCTGTTGTTGATTGTTGTTGACTGTTTGTGTTGGTTGTTGTTTGTTGGTTTATGTCTGTTTCCTGTATTGTTGTTAGTTGTATATTGTTGTATATTGTTCATTGTTGTTGGCTGTTTGTGTTGTTAGTTGTTCACTGGTGGCTGTGTTGTTGTTGTTTGTTATTGTTTTTTGTCTCTTGCCTATGTTGTTAGTTGTATATCTTGTTGTTGGTTTGTTGGTGGCTGTTTGTGTTGTTGTTTGTCTGTGTTGTTTGGTTTCTGTTGCTGTTGGTCATTCGCTTTGTTAGTTGTTTGCTGTCTGTGTTGTTGTTTGGTTGTGTTTTTGCTCGTTGGTTGTATTGTTGTTGGTTGTTGGTTCTTTGTGTTGTTTTTTGTTGGTGGTTGTGTTGTTCATTGGTGGCTGTTGTTGATTGTTGCTGTTTGTTGTTGTTTGTTGCTGTTGCTGATTGTTGTTATTTATCAGTGTTGGTTTTTGTCTGTTGCTTGTGTTGTTGTTGTTAGTTGCATATTGTTGTATGTTGTTCGTTGTTGCTGGTTGTTTGTGTTGTTAGTTGTTGGTGGTTGTTGGCTGTTCATTGGTGGCTGTGTTGTTACTGGGTTTTGTCTGTTGCCTGGGTCCGTTTCACGAAGCAGGTTTAGTGAAAACTCAGAGTTTTCTATCTCAGAGTAGATCAACTCAGAGTTCAGGGTTAAACTCAGAGTTTGTTGAACCTGCTTCGTGAAACGGACCCCCTGTGTTGTTGTTAGTTGTATATGTTGTTGGTTGTTTGTGTTGCTAGCTACTTATGCTGTTGTTTGTTTGTTGGTGGTTGTTTGTGCTGCTGTTGTTTGTTGGTAGTTGTTTGTACTGGTTGTTCATTGGTGGCTGTTTATGTTGTAGGTTGTTGTTTGTTGTTGGTTTTTGTCTGTTATCTGTTTTGTTTGTTGCTGTTGGTTGGTTATTGTTGTTATTCAGTCTAGCTTCGTGTTAAACAAGCACATTTTGAGAGAATAGAAAATGTTTAATTTCAAAATAAATCTTGTGCATTTTAGCCTCACACTTCCTGTCATCAGCTCTTCCATTTGAGTTTGTAGAATAAACAATAACCAAACTGACTTTTTACAATAGATATTTGAAGATATCAGTTTAAAAATAACAAAAAATTGTCTGTTTACGTACTTCAAAATCAAACTACGTCCACACAGGGACACGTAAACACCATTAATATGGACTGATGCTGCTGGAATTTAAATGACGTTGTGGATGTGAGTCGATGGTAAAAGATTTATCGACTGAAAAGAGACAGAAGATGTCAGAGAAGATGAAACGAAGATGGATGGAGGAGAAGATATTGAGACCACGTGACCTGATTTATACTGTCAAGGTTACGGCACAAACATCTGTCACACATTCAGACCTGCAACAAGAACATGTGATCATACGAGATTCACATACGTGTTATTTCTCACACGATCTGGATGCAATTTTGGGGTGGGATTAAATAAGTCTTAACTTCTTCCCACTCTGTTTCGAACATGTTGAAGTTTTGTTTTCCTCTCATTCTCCTTATATGAGAAGCCTGATGCACTATTTCAATTGTGTTGTGAATCATTCATTTAGTGTTTTTAAATTACATGTTCAAAATAAATAAATAAATGGAAAAAATGAAATATAGGACTTCTATTTCCTATATGCTTAAATGCAAAAAATGGATTAAAATCTGTAATTCTATGGTCAAATATTGTATACACACACATATATAGATGAAAAGCACATTCATATTCATAGAAATACCAAAAAACACAGTAATGTTGTTTTTTGTTTTTTACAGTCAATGTAAATGAACATTGTTAACCTGTGATTTTAGTGGATATTATCTGTATTTTTCACAACACTAAGAAAATCTGTGAAATGACATTTAAAAATGATTCACTATTACTCAGTCAAAACTTGACAGAACTTCACTGAGTAGAAAGTTCCAGAGTAGACCTACCGACAACTGTAAAGACCTCTGATTAATATCTGGTATCTTGTTTTTTAAGCCTGAACTTAAACAGAAATACACACATAACAATGCAAATAATGGAAAATAATACAAAATGACGCAACATCACCACAAACAGCATGTTAAATCACCACAATGACTCAAAATAGGCATAAAAAGTTGTAAAATTACTACAGAAAGATGCAAAATTATTACAAAAAGATGCAAAATAACCAAAAATTGGTTGCAGAATCACTACAAAGAGGCAAAAACCCTACAAAAGACACAAAATTACCCCCAAGAGATGCAGAATCAGATCTACAAAGATGAAGAATCACCACAAAGAGTCAAAAGCACCACAAAAAATGTCCTTACGTCGGCTGGAGAAAGTTCTAGAGTAGACCTACCAACAACTCAAGATCACTGACTAATATCTGATATCTTGTTTTTTAAGCCTGAACTTGAACAGAAATGGAAATACAACAATGTTCAGGTTCATGGGGACTTTTTCTCCAGGAATTCTATTTTCTGGTGAACAGAAGCTGTGAGTTCTTGGAGTTTCTGCTGATTAGTTGGAAAGAAGACTCAATAAATCCCTGCATCTGTCCTGATCTGGGGTCAGTTTTAATCAGAACTCAGATGTGTTTCTCCTCCTAAATGTCACGTGTCTATCTGCTGGACTGATGAAGTTCTGAGGCTCAGAAATGATGAAAAAAGTCCATTAAAAAGTGACAAATCTGGACTCACCTCTATAGACTTCAAGGACCTGGAATGTTCTAAGTGAGACTAAACTTAAAGGCTGGAAGCAAGAAAGGAGAACGTCCCCTGGAGAAAGTTCTAGAGTAGACCTACCAACAACTGGAGAAAGTTCTAGAGTAGACCTACTGACAACTGGAGAAAGTTCGAGAGTAGACCTATCGACAGTTGTAGGTCTACTCTAGAACTTTCTACAGGGGGACGTTCTCCCACTGTAGACATTCTCCTCTATGGACTTCAAGGACCCGGAACTCTGGAAATATTCCCAGTATGAAGGTAGAACTCTGATCATGAATAAAGTTACTGGAGATGAAGAACCAGATGGTTCTCAGGAGTTTTGGGGAAAAGTTTATGCAGATTTGGTTGATTTCAACAAAAGTAGTTTCTACTTCCTGAACTCTTTAGTTTCATTTTCACATTAATCTTCTGTCTTCCAGAATGAAAACGTTGTGGATCCGGAGGACGACACAGAGCTGATGGATGGAGTAGATTTACCTCCAGACCATCGGGCCTCCTTCACCTCCTCCCACCTGTCTGGATACTACCGGCTCCACCGGCCAGGACCAGGACCAGGACCAGGAGGACCAGAAGGAAGTCCGGCTGATCCTGGGGGAGGCAGTGAGGGAGTCGGGGGTGAAGATGATGATGATGAGGATGATGAGGAGGGCCGGGGTGAGAAGGAGGACCGGGAGCCTCCAGTGCCACTGCCCCCCCTGCTGGGTCTGGCTCCTCTGCTGTCCACCAGCCAGGACCTGGACAGTGGAGTGGGTCGGACCGACGACAGCACCGAGCCCGACCTGCTGGGAGACCAGACCAGCACCTGCAACACCAACACCACCAACACACCGGGCAGCACCAGGAAGTTCAGACCTGGACCCAGCCCCAGGTAGGACCATTGGTCTAAAGCTAGTCCAGGTAATATACTGAACCTAACCTTAACCCAGGTAATATACTGAACCTAACCTTAACCCAGGTAATAGACTGAGTCTAACCTTAACCCAGGGAATAGACTGGGTCTAACCCAGCCCCAGGTAGGACCATGGGTCTAAAGCTAGTCCAGGTAATATACTGAACCTAACCTTAACCCAGGGAATAGACTGGGTCTAACCCAGCTCCAAGTAGGACCATGGGTCTAAAGCTAGTCCACTTAATACACTCGACCTCACTCTAACCCAGGTAATATACCGGGTCTAACCCTAACCCAGAAAATATACCAGATCTAACCCTAGTCCAGGTAATATATCAGACCTAACCCTAGTTTGGGTAATACACTGGACCTGACCCTAACCCAGGTAATATACTGGATCTAACCTTATCTCAGGTAATAAACTGGACCTGATCCTAGCCTAGGTAATACAATGGGTCTAACCCAGCCCCAGGTAAAATGCCAAATCTGATCCCGTCCCTGGTAATTAACTAGATCTAACCCTAGTCCAAGTAATATACTGGATGTGATCCAGCCCCAGGGAACATACCCTAACCCAGGTAATATACCGGACCCAGATAATATACCGGATCTAACCCAGTCCGAGGTAATAGACGACCCAACTCTAATCCAGGTAATATACTGAACCTAACTGACCCAGGTAATATACTGGACCTAACTGTAACCCTGGTAATATACTGGATTCAGACTAGTCCCATGTGGAAGGTTGTGATCCAGCAGCCTCAGGAACTCAGAATTTCCTTTACATGATTCTAAAGTTTTACACACAGTGTATGAAAGCACTAAAGTCTTACATTTAAATTGTATTTTGGTCGTAAGGACAGTAAAAAGAATAAATATAGTTAATAACTTCAGTGTAAAATCTGATAGTGCTCTGCTGTTTCCCACAGGCCCAGTCCTCGGCCCAGCCCCGGCCTCGGTCCCAGCCCCAGACCGAGCCCCAGTCCTGGGCACGGCCGCGGAGACACCACCCCTCCGTTCCTCCACCTCCGGGAGCTCCAGCTCAGCTCCGACTCGCTGCACGGTCTAGACTGGACCCCCGGGGGAGGACCAGCGGTGTTCAGCCCCCACTACCACCACAGCAAGGTCTGAGAACCACCAGCACCAGAACCAGAACTAGAACTAGCCACCATATTATCTTTGATCCAAATGACACCATTATCAGAGCCAGGTGGTGCTTGATGATCCAAATTAAAGCTTAAAATCAGGATATTTCATTAAAATCACTTTATTCTGAATGTTTCCTTTAAAAATTTGCCAAAAATAACTTCTTTACAGGAACCAGATTCAGTAGAAAACTAAAAGTTCTCCACTTTTTTGTAACTAAGAAGCCAAGACCGACTAAGACGTGACCAGCACATGGCAAAAAAAGACAAAACAACCAAAATATGACACAAAATGACCACAAAAATATGTGAAAACGACCTGAATTCAATGCTAGTGACCCTAGGAAGTTGCCAAACCTTGATGGTACCATGAAAACTGTTAGTTCTAACCTGATTCTGTAAAAAACAAAAAATTCTGCAGTTCTTGGTGTAACTCTGAAGCCATGACGAACTCAGCTGCGACCAACAGGACATGACAAAAACAAGAATAGAGTCCAAATCCTGATAATGTTTGTACCACAGATGTCCACTGGATGGACAGATAAGTTGGTTTGAGGTGTTTTAATATCATATAGTGACAATAACAGAAGCTTCAGCTGGACTCGTGCTCTGATAATAACTCTCAGTGGGATGTCTAATGTGTTTTTCAACTCAGAAAACCCTTCAGTCCATTATCTAACTGATGCATTTCAGCCGTCTCATAGCAACAGGAGATGTGAACACAGAGCTGAGAGATGGTAAAAAAAGATAGCAGCTGTGGGAATCTGCACAAATACACTTTAAAATAGCTTCTGTTAGCATGACTACATGTAGTTCAAACTTGCTGAAAGTCAACATATATTTGAAAACTGTTTTTAAAAAAAAGGTAAAATTACAAAACTCAGGCTTCAAAGATGATTTTATCACTACACAACTGAAACACAAAACCACCATCCTAGTCAAAACCAGTTTGTCTGAAACTCCTAAACTCTGGTTGGAGGTCATTAACCTCTACAGAAGTCTTTGTCATGGTGCCCATTGCTGCTAAACTCTGACAATGCTCGCTGCTTGATATTGCAATGATATTGATGATTAAATTACCTTTTTTTCCACCATATTTTTATATCAGATGTCACTCAGGTACAAACTGAACACAGTTCATGTTGATTTTGTGCTCATTTTAGTCAACAGACAAGATTTTTGGCTGCAAAAACGACTCTATTCTCTCCCAGTTTGTAATAAGCTCGGAAACGTTGCTTGGAGGTCATTAACCTCCTCAGAAGTCTTTGTCATGGTGCCCATTGCTAGCTAAACTCCCACAATGCTCTCCGCTTCAACATGAACTGTAGTCTGAGTGACGCCTCCTCTGGTCTCTACGGGATTAAACAGGAAGAGGCTCCACCTGGAGGAACAACCAGGAACTACAGCTGATCTACATTTACTGACATGCACGACCTTCTTTGTTTTCCTCAGTTAATTTATTTCAGTCGGCTATATCATTAATGAAATTTTTTACTTTTTAATTAACAACCAGATAATACAGCTGAAAAAAATATTGTCAAAAACCCAAAATCTGTCCAAGTTTACTTAAAATGTGTACAAGATAACTCAAATCTGGTTTCAAATTACCAATAGTTTGTCCAAAATTGCTAAACTCCCACAATGCTCTCCAAAAGTCCAAGTTTACTTAAAATGTATCCAAAATAACTCAAAACCTGTCTGGAATTACCAGTAGCTTGTCCAAAATGACTCAAAATGAAGCCAAAATGACTGAAAAATTGTTCGACTACTCAGAATTAGTCTAAAATGATTTACAACTTGTCCATAATTACTTGAAAATTGTCCTAAATGACTCAAATTGTCCAAAATAACTTGAAACTAGTACAAATGTTCAGAAACTTGCTAACTAAACTCCAATGCACAATGCACTCTGCTGCCAACATGAACTGTAGTCTGGAAGCCATCTTGTAACCTGATGCTAGCTTTTTTTTGGCTAACTCCTGACCTCTGACCTTCAGCACTACCACCACCTCCACCACCAGCCCCCACTGACGATGATGATGATGATGCCGGGTCTGACGGAGGAAGAGTGTCGGCGATACCAGGAGCTGCTGGAGATAAAGTGCCAGTACGAGAGACGCAAGCAGAGGGAATCGGCGACAACCGAACGAGGAGACGCCGAAGGAGACCTGGAGGACCAGCAGGGGACAGCAGCACCCGAAGTGGAGGGTGAGGCTTCTTCTTCTTTGGTGGTGGTGGACGTGAACTGCAACGAGACGCTGAGCGAACACGAGATGGTGCTGATCGAGGAGGAGGTGCGCCACCTGGAGTTCAAGTGTCGCAACATCCTGCGGGCGCAAAAGATGCAGCAGCTCCGAGAAAGATGTCTGAAGGCCTGGATAATGGAGGAGGAGACGGCGGCGAGACCTCCAGAACCAGGTAACCATGACAGCAACCGACAGGAAACAAAACGACAAAAACAAAAGACAAAAAACAAAAACAAGACAAAATATTGAGAAAATGAGACACAAAACGTCAAAAAATGAGACAAAACACGAAATAAAACAAAAAGAGACAAAAAAATTTGACAAAAAAGTTACAAAGTGCCAAAAAAACCCTGACAGACAAAAAAACTAAATGGCACACAAAACAACGAATAAAGCAAAACACAACATGACAAAAATAAGACAAAAAACACAAGCGAGACGAAAAGAAAACACAAAACGACAAAACCGAGAAACAAAACGACAAAAGCATGAGACGAAAGTCAGACAAAAAAACAACAAAAACAAGACAAAATATTACAAAAACGAGACAAAAGTGATAAACAAAACAACAAAAAATGAGACAAATGACACGAAATAAAACAAAATAGAGACAAAAAAATTAGAAAAAAGTTACAAAGTGACCAAAACAAGACAAAACATTACAAAAATGAGACACAAAACGACAATGAGACAAATGACACATTATAAAAGAGACATAAAATCAGACAAAAAAGTTAAAAAGTGACAATAAATGAAACAGCCAAAAACGACACAAAATATTCCAAAAATAAGACACAAAACAGCAAAAGTAAGAAACAAAATGACAAAAAAACGAGAAACGACAAATATAACTAGAGACAAAAAATTTGACAAAAAAGTTGCAAAGCGACAAAATTGAGACAAAACATTACAAAAATGAGACACGAAACGACCAAAACGAGAAACAAAACAACAAAAACATGAGACTAGCAACAAAGGTCAGACAAAAATAGACAAAAAACCCCATAAAAACAACAAAATATTACAAAAATGAGACACAAAACAAAAAAGAGACAAATGAGACAAATGACACGAAACAAAACAAAAAAAGACAAAAAATTACACAAAAAGCTACAAAGCAACAAAAAATTGATAAAAAAAACCAACAAAAACAAAACAAAATATTACAAAAATTAGACCCAAAACAAAAGAACAATCTAGTATTTTACTTTATGATCCAAACAACTTGTCATGGTCTAGAAATTATTTTAAATTTCTAGTTTTACTAATTTACAATCTGCAGTTAATATCTTCTCTGGAATTTTTACACTTTGAGGGCCGGATTGGACCCTCTGGAGGACCGCTTTTGGCCAGCGGGCCGCATGTTTGGCACACTTGGTTTAGAGTTTTATTATGTTAATTTTATATGATAAAAACAAACGTGTTGCTGCAGATCTGGAGGACGATAACGACGACGATGACTCTCACCACCACGAGCTGTCGGCCATCAACGAGCTGCCGGAGCGCGACAGCAGCAGCGCCTACAACACTGGCGGCGAGAGCTGCCGCAGCACGCCATTGGTCAGCACCGAGCAGATCCCGCCCCTCCAGGAAGACGAGGACAGCGAGGCAGGAGGTGGGCGGGGCCTGATGTCTCCCCTCCTCCCCTTAAGCCGCCTCCCCTCTCTGAACTCCCCCCTCACCCCCCGACGTCACCGAGACCGAGAGCGCCGCCACTCCAACCTCAGCTGCTCCTTCTCCCCAAGCACATACAGGAAGTACGAAGCAGCCAATAGCAGCACGGCAAATGGCTCAAGCTCCACCCCCTCCACACCTTCAAAGTTCAGGTCGTAGTTTTAACAGCTGGCTTTTACTCCGTGTTCTTCTTTGTTTATGAATAACACTGGATGTTTGTTGTCATCTTCAGATCGCTGAGCAGGGAGGTGGCATCATCATCTAGGAGAGCTGATGGAGGGCGGAGCTCCAGAGCAGGTGATTCTCTATTCTAACCAATCAGAATCCTCGTCAAAATCAGTCAAGTTTTCATCTGCAGTAACTTTATTAATGATCAGTGTTCTACCTTCATACTATGAATATTTCCAGAGTTCCAGGTCCTTGAAGTCCATAGAGGAGAACGTCCGCTGGAGAAAGTTCTAGAGTAGACCTACCGACAACTGGAGAAAGTTCTAGAGTAGACCTACCGACAACTGGAGAAAGTTCTAGAGAAGACCTACCGATAACTGGACAGTTGTCGCTAGGTCTACTCTAGAACTTTCTCCAGTTGTTGGTAGGTCTACTTTAGAACTTTCTCCAGTGGACGTTCTCCTTTCCTGCTTCCAGTCTTTAAGTTTAGTGTCACTTAAAACATTCCAGGTCCTTGAAGTCCATAGAGGTGGGACCAAAAAGATTAGAAAATTGTACAAAACAGCTGAAATTCATGGAAAATGCTTCAAAACTCTCCCTAAATTACTCAAAACTTGACCAAATTGACACACACAAACCTTGTCAAAATGATTCAAAACCTCAACCCTATCTAAATTTCCCAAAAGACAAGACATGCATGAAATGACTCAAGAATTGTCCTGAAATCCTCAAATACATTTATGATGCTTCAAAGCTATTCCACAGTTACCTATAAGTTCAACAAAAATACAAAAAGTTACCAAAGAGCTGTTAAAAATGGCTTCATCGAAAATGCTGAAATGATGGAAAAAGTCCATTAAAAAGTGATAAATCTTTACCCACCTCTATGGACTTCAAGGACCTGGAATGTTCTAATGGCACATTTCCATTAGTACGTACTCAGCTCAACTCTACTGAGTTTGTCAGGTTTTCCTTTCGGACGTAGTACCTGGTACCAGGTATTATTTTAGTACCTACTTGGCCGGGGTTCCAAGCAAGCTGAGCGGAGCCGATAATGTGATGTCTACAGAGTGCAGGCCACTGATTGGACAGGGACTGACGACACACGAGAGTGACTCCTTCACGAAAACTGGTGAGTGTTTTGTGACTTCAAGAAACATTTACGTTACTCATCCCATTGGTGGCAAGCTCACTTTAAACAGACAAGTATATTTTGAAAATAATGTCGTTGTCTCCTGTTTACAGACAATAAGCTAGCTAGTTAGCCATCAATGCTAACTCCGTGGCCGGGCCACCGTGCTATGACGACTCCACCCATGATGAGGTGGTACTCAATTGTGAAAACGACCTAAACCGAGTAGAGTTGAGCCGAGTAGAGCTGAGTAGGTGCTAATGGAAAAGCGCTATTAGTGAGACTGCACTTAAAGACTGGAATCAGGAAAGGAGAACGTCCCCTGGAGAAAGTTCTAGAGTAGACCTACCGACAACTGGAGAAAGTTCTAGAGTAGACCTACCGACAATTGGACAGTTGTAAAGTTGTCGGTAGGTCTATGCTAGAACTTTCTCCAGGGGACGTTCTCCTCTATGGACTTCAAGGACCCAAAAGTCTCCAGTTCTGAGTGTTCTAAGTGAGACTAAATTTAAAGACTGGAAGCCAGAAAGGAGAACGCCCCCTGTAGAAAGTTCTAGAGTAGACCTACTGACAACTGTTAGGATTCACTGATTGATATCTTGGACCCTCCTCTATGGACTTTAAGGTAAGTCATATTCATAGCTTGATAGTAGAACTTTGATCGCTAAGTGAAGTTACTGCAGATTAAGAAGTTGATTGCAGTTCTATGTTACTACTTTCTATGGTTTGTGATTGCAGGTGGCGTCCCCAGGAGGCCTGATGGTGGAAGTGCAGAGTCAAGTCCATACTTCTCCAGAAGGCGCCACAGTAAACCTCTGGACCGCTACCAGAGCTGTATGACGCTGCCGTCTGAGGGTCTGGTGGAACCTCTGGACCGGGTCAGGGACCGGGTCGGGGACCGGGTCGGGGACCGGGTCCGGCCGGAGGGCGAGGACAGAGGGATGGGAACCGGCAGCAGCGGCCTGGCCAGCCCCCGCAGCATCAACAGCGCCCCCTGTCCTCTGGAGGACCAGCATGGAGGGGCGTCCAGGCTGGGGCTGGCCTTACCGCTGGGACTGACCCAGTCGTCACCAACCACCTCACCACAGCGCATGGAGTGGAAGGTAAAATAATAATTCATATCCAAATAGTCCTAGAACAACTTGATATTAATTAGAATCAAAGACACAATAAAATATGATCCATTAAGATGCCATTAATTAATTAACTGTTGAACAATTTACTGTCATTTGACAGATTTTTCCTGTAATACAAATTATAAATATAAATCAAAATTAAATCTGTGTCTCTGTACATGGTAATTAGGGTTTTTTTTGTTTTTTTTTTTTTTACAACTTTTAACTGTACATTTTTTCAACTGGTGTTTCACGTTGTGTTAGACTCCAGATATTATCCAGTAAAATCACAAATAAAAAGTAATGATTTACATGTTGACCCTCAAAAAAGTGACCAAAACTGGACAGTAATACACTCATTTTGCTTATGTACCAGTGTTTAACCATACAATATTATTTTATACTGTATTCAAATCAGCAAAAAATCATTGTTTTACAAATATTTAATGTTATTTGAAAGAAAATGTATGTACATTTAGGATTGGAAAAAAGTAAAAATAAATAAATAACATTTACTGTTATTTTACAGATTTTTCCTGTATTGTTAAATTATACATAACAACTAAATAATAATAATAATAATAATAAAAATCTGTGTCTTTGTAAATGTAACTATTATTATTATTTTACAACTTTTAGTCATAAAATTATTTAGAAATTATTTGCAGGAAAATTTATGTATACTTTGGATAGGGAAAAAATAAAAATAAATAAAGTACAGCTATTTTACAGATTTCCCCTGTTTTGTTAAATTAAGAGTTTGATGAATCTGAGGCCAAGCAGCAGCTGAAGCTCAAATCAAACCTCAGAGAGCTGAAAGGAAACCAAGATTTAAAGGTTTACACCAGGAGATGATGTTTTGTCCGTTTTCTGTCCAGGTGAAGATCCGCAGCGACGGAACTCGATACGTGGCGAAGCGTCCGGTCAGAGATCGACTGCTGAAGGCTAGAGCCTTGAAGATCCGAGAAGAACGAAGCGGCATGACGACGGACGACGATGCTGCCAGCGAGATGAAGCAGGTGAAGATAGAATATTTAGAATAATCTCCAGGAACTTTATTAATGATCAGAGTTCTACCTTCATACTGAGAATATTTCCAGAGTTCCAGGTCCTTGAAGTCCATAGAGGAGAACGTCCGCTGTAGAAAGTTCTAGAGTAGACCTACCGACAACTGGAGAAAGTTCTAGAGTAGACCTACCAACAGCTGGAGAAAGTTCTAGAGTAGACCTACCAACAACTGGAGAAAGTTCTAGAGTAGACCTACTGTCAACTGGAGAAAGTTCTAGAGTAGACTTACCAACAACTGGAGAAAGTTCTAGAGTAGACCTACTGACAACTGGAGAAAGTTCTAAAGTAGACTTACCAACAACTGGAGAAAGTTCTAGAGTAGACCTACTGTCAACTGGAGGAAGTTCTAGAGTAGACTTACCAACAACTGGAGAAAGTTCTAGAGTAGACCTACTGACAACTGGAGAAAGTTCTAGAGTAGACTTACCAACAACTGGAGAAAGTTCTAGAGTAGACTTACCAACAACTGGAGAAAGTTCTAGAGTAGACCTACCGACACCTGGAGAAAGTTCTAGACTAGACCTACTGACAACTGGAGAAAGTTCTAGAGTAGACTTACCAACAACTGGAGAAAGTTCTAGACTAGACCTACCGACACCTGGAGAAAGTTCTAGAGTAGACCTACTGACAACTGGAGAAAGTTCTAGAGTAGACCTACCGACACCTGGAGAAAGTTCTAGAGTAGACCTACCGACACCTGGAGAAAGTTCTAGAGTAGACCTACCGACAACTGGAGAAAGTTCTAGAGTAGACCTACCAACAACTGGGCAGTTGTGGGTAGATCTACTCTAGAACTTTCTCCAGGGGACATTCTCCTTTCTTGCTTCCAGTCTTCAAGTTTAGTCTCACTTAAAACATTCAGAACTGGAGACTTTCAGGTCCTTGAAGTAGGGAACTGCAGCCCACGAAGACTCAATTTGACATTATGACTCAAAACTAAACTAAAATGAACTGAAATGATGAAAAAAATAATGAAAAAATATCCAAACTGCCTCTAAAACTTTCTGAAACCACACATTTTGCTTAAAATGACTCAAATATTGTCCTAAAATGCAAAAAAAAGTTGTACAAAATATCTAAAACCTGTTTAAAAAAAAAAAAAAAAAAGGACAAAAAAATGCTCATATTACCTCAAACTGATCCAAACTACTTGGATTTGTTCCCAGAACAACTGAAAATGTGACCAGAATGACAAAAACATCGACCAAATGACCTCAAACACCGACACTAAATACCTAGAAACTTTTTGTGACTCAAAACTTGTCAAAGATGATTCATAAAACGGTCCATGAAGACTGAATTTGTCAATACGACTCAAATATTGTTTGAAAATCTGTTCAAAATCATCTGAAACCTGTCTTAAATGAGTTTTAAATTAACCAAAATTACTAAAAACTAGTTTGTTTGAGGTACTTTTGTTCAAAATTAATCTCTTAAAAAGAGAAAATATTCCATTAAAAAAACCAACCAAACCTACTCAGAACCATCTGGTTTTTGACAACAACATGCCTGAAATGACTCCTAATTTTTCCACAGTGACTCAAGAATTGTCCAGAGTACCTCAGATTTCCCCAAAATGCCTCAAAACTATTCAAAAGTTATTTAAACCTTCGGCCAAAATCACTCCTACTTTGTTCAAAAAAGACCAGAAAATCGGACCAAACAGCTGAAATTCAACAAAATTATTGGAATCTTGTCTTTAATTAGTTTTTTAAAAAAAATCTATTGAACAAGCAATTTTATAACCAACTTTGAGCATCAGTATTATGGGATGTATCATAGTTTGAACAGTAAAACTGGTTCCCTGGATGTGTTTCTGTTTCTGTTTCCGTTGGTCTAAAATAATTCAAAAATGTCCTAAAGTTTTACAAAATGTCTTATAGTTTGTTCAGAAAGAGTCAGAAATCGTCAGACGTGTTTAAAATGCTTCAAGACCAACCTGAAATGACAAAGATTGACCAAAAGGATTCATAATTTATGTAGAAGCCACTCAGAAATGGCTCAAAATGGCAAGAATGTGTCTGAAGTCTCTAAAAATTTGACAAACCACTGTCCAAAATGTTTGGAAATCTGTCCTGATTAGGTTAAAAATAATTATGAATCAAACTTGGTTCAAAATGACAAAAACATGTCCAAAATACTTAAGATGAATCTAAAATGATCCAGTGTTTCCAAAAAAAATGCAAAATGTGTACAAAATGACTCAGAATTAGTCTAAAATTACTCAAAAGGTGTCCAAAATGACATAAAATTGATCTAAAATGACTCACAGTTTGTCTGAATTTGTCCAAAATGATTAAAAATGTGACCAACATAGCACAAATCCTGTCAAAAACTACTCTTAATTAGTCCAAAACAACTTAAAATTGGGCCTAAATGACTAAATCTTGTCCAAACTGAGGTGTTAAATGTTTGTTATGACTGAATAATCAAACATCCAGCGGGGAAACGTCAGTTTGCAGCTGATTTCTAACCTGTTTCCAGCTTCAGATTCAGCTGATTGTTCTTCTGTTGTGTTTGATTTGAAACATTCTCCAACCTCTGGTCCAAACAGGGTCGATACTGGAGCAAAGAGGAAAGGAAGCAGCAGCTGCTCAGAGCCCGAGAGAACCGAAGACGAAGAGAGTTCATGATGCAGAGTCGCCTGGATTACCTCAGAGGAGACAGGTAGACGCAAAACTGAAGCGAAAAGATCTAAATCACACCTGAACACTCCTAAAAAACACCTGGAAGCACCTAAAATACACCTGAAGACACCTGGAAACACTTGAGAAACACCCAAGAGACACCTGGAAAACACCCAGAAATACCTACAATATATCTGAAAACACCTAAAACCACCTGTAACCACCATAAAACACCTGAAAAACACCCAATAACACATGGAAAACACCTGGAAACACCTAAAAACACTTGAAAATACCTAAAATACACCTGGACACACCTGAAAAACACCTGATAACGCATGACAAGCAATGGGAAACACCTTATAACACCTAAAATACAGCAGAAAAACAGATCAAAACACTTAAAACACGTAAAATATGTCTGAAAAATATCTCAAATATACTTTTAGACACCCAAAAACACCTCAAATACAGTTGAAAACACCTAAAAACGCATGTAAACATGTTGAACATCCAGACAGACACCTGAAAACACCTGTAGACACTTGAAAACACCTAAAGTACACCTGGAAACACCTACAATACATCTGAAAACACCTGAAAACACCTAAAACACACCCGGAAAACACTGTAAAAAACTTGACAAACACACAGAAATACCTACAATACATCTGATAACACACGAAAACACACGAAAAACCTCTGATAATACATGAAAGCCAACTGTAAACACCTTAAAGCACCTACAACGTACGTGAAAACAAATGAAAACACTTGAAAACACCTCAAATACACCTGTACACACCTGAAAACACCTACAATGCATTTGAAAACACCTGTAAACACCTAAAATTAACCTGTAAACACCTGAATACATCTGAAAACACCCACACATTACAACACTTGAAAACACATCAAAAGTACCTTGAAAAACCTTCAAACGCCTGAAAACACCTGAAATACACCTGGAAACACCTAAAAGCATATGTAATCACCTAAAAAACACTTGAAAAACACCTTAAATACACATGGAAAAACCTAAAATACACCTGAAAACACCCCCAAACACCTAAAATAAACCTGAAAACATCTGTAATAACCCAAAATAAACCTGAATATACGTGAAAACACCCCAAAACACATGAAATCACCTAATAACACTTGACAAACACCTACGGTAATATACACCTGGAAAGACCTAAAAAAGACGTGAAAATACCCCAAAACACCTCAAATAAACCTGGTTTCCTACCTGCTGCTGATCAAATTCAGTCTGAAAACATCCTGCAGGTAAAATGCTCATCCATCACTGATCCTCCAGGCTTTAATCAGCTTCACCTGTGAGGGGGCGGAGCTTAAAGTGACACACCTGTACCCAGCCAATCACAGGAAGCTCACAGAGGCTCTGCTCTTTTAAAGCCTCACCTGCTGATTATTTCTCACTGGATTTGGTTGATTTTAATTCACAGAATATTCCAGAAACACCAAGAAACAGCTGGAATCACGCCAACAGCTGATGGTGATATTTTTATTTACAGAAATGAAAATGATAAAACTCCACTCCTACAACATTATATAGAGCACAACCTAACAGTTCAGAAGATGCAAGTCCCAGAAAAATTTTACAGTTTAGGTTAATATTCTACAGAAAAAACATTAAATATTAAAGTTAAGACCCAAAAATCAGAATACAATTTGCCAAAAAATAATATATATTAGAGAATAAAATAATATATAGAATATAGAATAATTGAAATACAACAGTGCATGAGATGCCAATTACATAAAAAAAAAATAGAAAAATAATCAAATAAAATATAATAGTTTTTTTTCTTTGGTAAATTTCTGTTTGACCCTAAAGTCTGTTTTGTAGCTGTGAAGATCCACAGGATGCACTGAATGATGTCAGAAAGTTTGATGAACAGTGAAGAAAGACGTTGAGCTCATTGGGAGGAAAGTTTCCTTTTAAAAATCTTCCTGATGGCAGCCTGGATAAAAGCCTGGTTGTGTGCAAATTGTACAACAAAGAGTTTTCTAATCACCTCAATATAAAACATGTTGCTGTTAGCATCAGAGCTAACGTTAGCTACGACAGTCCTGCTAACGGCTAACGGTGTAGCCATCCCATAACAGACCACTTTAGAAGAGACTGAAAGTGCTTGAGTTTACAAAAACTCTTAAAATGTTGAATATAATCGCTATAATGTCACTTTGAGTTTGCAGTAATCTGATGAAAAATGCAGATAAATAGAAATGAAACAAACATGTTTGTTCTTTAAGTTTTTCCTTCACCAAGTAGGAGTTATGTGACGATCGGCATTGATTTGTCTGTCTGTTAAAAACTTAATTTTAAACTTTAAGTTTATAAATAAGTTTAGTTTATTAATAAAAAATTATATTCCTAAAAAAAGAACCATCAAAATGACACCATTTATCAGACCCAGAAACTATGACAACAGAATGAATCTGTGGATTTTCAACTTTATGAAGGTCCTTGAACTACTTATGCTGATGTTCTGAGCATGTTATGTTGAATAAAATCACTATAATTGCACTTAGATTTGCAGTAATCTGTGAATGTAGCAGACAGATGAAAAATGCAGATAAATAGAAATGAAACATTTTTGTGGTTTAAGTTTTTACTCCGTTGAGGCTCTGCCTCCTTGGAGGAGGAATAACCTAAACAACAAAAATATCTCTTTTAATAACTTAATTATAAACTTTTTGTTTATTAAAAAAATAGATGAATAAAAATTGATATTCCTATAAAAAGAACCATCAAAATGACACCATTTATCAGACCCAGAAACTATGACAACAGAATGAATCTGTGGATTTTCAACTTTATGAAGGTCCTTGAACTACTTATGCTGATTTTATGTGCCATACAGTGGAAAAAAACAACTAAATTCAGGCTTTAAGTCATTGAAATCACTTTTTTCTATATGTCCCATTTTCCTTTTTTAAAATAAATTTTAAATTATAAACACATATATGTCTATTCATTGATTCAACTGTCAACCACAATCTTATTTGAATTGAAAAACTTCACTTATTGTGTCAAATATTGCTATTTGGCAAAACTGCAATTAATTGCGATTAATTAATTACAAAGTCTGAAATTAATTAGATAAAAAATTTTAATCGCGTCCCACCACTAATATATATATATATATATACCATTTTACTCATTCAAAGCTGAGGTTAAATTCCTACAGCACTATATGTAACACAAATTAACCTGATTAATTTAAATATAGAAGTTCAGAAGATGAAAATTACCAAAAAAACCCAGAATCTTTTCACAATTTAGGTTAATATACTTCAAAATTCCACAGAAAAAAATTTTCATTCTGACTGGCTGAATATTCTCACCATTAAACTATTTATCTTGAGTTATTTTTAAGATATTCAATATAACTTTTGAGTTCTATTAGATCTAAAGAACATTTAACTTCCCAGAAGAACCTTTTTAGAATAAAAATCTCAGCTTTTCTGCAGGTTTTTGTGCTGAAATGTTCCTCATGTTTCTTCTACCTCCAGGGATCCTTCGTGTTCGTCGTCCGGAGTCGCCGATCAGCTTCAGAACAACAACAACGTCCTGCTGCTGAGCCACAAGAAGCTGACGAGGAGGAGGAACCGCCGAATCCTGGACAACTGGATCACCATCCAGGAGCTGCTGGCCCACGGATCCAGGTCTCCGGACGGGAAGAAGATCTACAACCCTCTGCTGTCCGTCACCACCGTATGATCGGAGGAAAACTCAGGATTTACAGGAAGGAGGGGAAACGGTGGATAAACCTCAAATATGAGACAGAAACTGAGCTGAAGCTACGAGGAGGACGATTAAAGACCTGAAAAGTTCAAAATAAACCCTTAAAACTGTGAATAAACCTGGAACGAGTTTTACAAATATTCATGTTAGATCCTGAAGGAAACACCAGAGAGGAACCGACATCTTTCCTTCAACCATCTGAGGAGTTCCTGGTTAATGTTTCAGTGTAAAGTCCTGCAGCTCTGTGGAACTAGAACATGAAGAAGAACCCAGAAATGTCCTCTGTCAGCAGTTACAGTAAATTAGAATTCACTTATAAATATTTAACTATTTACATCTGTTCACCATCTGTAGAAAGATGTTTCACCGTACTGAATCTCCAACTACTTGCTCCTCTGTTCACTGTTTCTGAGCCATGCTGCATTTATTTTATTCATCCAGTACCTTTGATTTTCGGACTAAAATCGACCAAAACCATTCAAAACTTGTCCAAAGTAACATAAAATTGTCCAAATTGACTCAAAAATGGTCCAAAAATGTCCAAAATGACTCAACAATGGTTGAAAATAACTCAAAAACACTGCAAACTTACTTGGAAGGGCCTGAAAATATCTCAAAATTTGTCATTTTAAAAAAGATTTAAGTCATTAAGATCAGTTGAAGTAATTTTGGATATTTTTTAGGCCACATTTCAGCCTCTACTCATCGTCAGTAGAAAGATGTTTCTCCATGCTGGATGGATCTCCAACGACTTGCTCCTCTGTTCACTGTTTCTGAGCCATGATGCATCTATTTTATTCATCCAGTAGCTTTGATTTTCCTCCCAGTCTAAGTAACACAAAGTTGCTCAAAATGACACAAAACTTCCTCAGAATACATCCAAAACAATGCAAAATGACTTGAAACTCGTCCAAAATAACTCAAAAATTATCTCAAATTGCTTGAAACATTTCCAAAATGACTCAAAGTGTGTTTAAAATGTCCAATTTGAGTCATTTTGAACAATATTTAGTCCAGTTTTGAATTCTCTGCTCATCATCTGTAGAATGTTGTTTCACCATGCTGAATGTATCTCCAACAGCCTGCTCCTCTGTTCACTGTTTCTGAACCATGCTGCATTAATTTTATTCATCCAGTAGCTTTGCTGTCCCGTCTAAAATTGTCCAAAACTATTTGAAACTTGTCCAGAGTAACATAAAATTGTCCAAATTGACTCAAAATTGGTCCAAAATATTTTTTAAAAGTCCAAAATTAGTCAAGAATTGTTCAAAATAACTCAAAAATGGTTCAAACTTACTTGAATAGGCTTGAACATATCTGGAAGTTTGTTATTTTAAACAAGATTTGAGTCCTTAAGGTAAATTGAAGTCGTTTTTTGTTTTTTTTATTGATGCAGTAGCTTCATCTTTCTTCACAGTTTCTGGCTCTGATAAATGGAGTCATTTTGGTGACACCATTTATCACCATTTTCCCATGACTTTTGAACCTGCCGGTGGGTTTTGGGGTTTAGATGGTGAGAATGTCCTGCTAAACTTAGTAAAGACACATGTGAAGGGTCTTGTTCTGGTTCTGTTCCCTCCTTTGGACCTTATGGAGATGCTCTACAACAGACTGGCAGGTGGAGGCTGATCTCTGAAGCTTTGGTCTCAGAGTTTCTCCTTAAACTGTTTTAAACTGCAGGAACAAGATGGGAACTTTTGACCACGTTCCAACTGCAGGCACAGTCCCTTGAGAACCTGTTTTAGGCCCCTTTTTTAGGGAAAAGAACGTATTATGAAGCGTTTTTTGAAGACGTCCTCCACTGCAGCAACAAGGTGTGATTGGGGGTGACTCTGCTGGGGTGTCAGGACTGCATTATAACTACCTGATAAGTGGTGCATTGGACCTCCTTCCATGTTTAGAGGCAGCAGATCCGCATCACTTTCCACTGCAGGAGCTTTAACATCTTTTTAGGATCACTTTACTACATGCTTCAACAACAAGAACTGTTCCTGTAGAACCTGTCAGGGTTGTTTTCAGAGGCAAATAAAGTGCCAACTCTGTGTTGGGTACTTCTGAGAAACTGTTTTCCTGATATTCTTCATTGAACATCAGTACTGCATCATAAGTAGCTGATAAGTGGTGCTGTAGACCCCCTTCCATGTTTAGAGATGGCCGTTCCCGGCTGTTTTTTGTGACTGGTGGTGAAACTGTCCAGAGAAAGATGTCAGGACTGCATCATAAATAGCTGATAAGTGGTGCTGTAGACCCCCCATTCCAGGCTGGTGTCCATTGCATTAACTTGTGTTCTGTTTTCAGGGTGGATTTACCATTTTTGTGTGTTCTGACCACAAGAAATGTTTCTCTAGAACCTCTTTCGGTGGTTAAAAAAAAAAAAAAAAAAAAAAAGTATTCATACTGCGGTACAAACTTCTTCTACTTTACACTGGTCACTATTACCTCTTGTTTCTGCTTGTGATGTCCTTACATTCTTCTCTGTTGTTCCATTTCCTACTTAGAACTGGCATGAGGTCCAGGAACTGCTACTTGTTGCTGGTTTTCTACCCACTTCAAACTGTTAAATCTTGCACAGCAGAGTTCCTCCAGTGGAAAGCTGCCTCTTGTTGTCTTCCAGATACAGCATTTACTGGTGGTGCATCTGTAAATCAGTTCAAACTGAGGTGAAGTCGCATCTGTATGAATCAAAAATGCATTTGTGCTTATTCCAAGTCTTTCCTAAGAGAGGCTGAAGGGTTAGAAAAGAAAAAAAACTCTAGAATTGGTCAGAGATGGTACACAGCATTACAAGTACCTGATAAGTGTTGCTGGAGATCCCCTTCCACGTTTACAGATGACTGTTCCTGGTCATTTTCCACTGCAGGAACTTGGTGTAAATAGTGGTGAACCAGCCTGGAGAGGAAAATCAAGACTGCATCATAAGTACCTGATAAGTGGTACATTAGATTCCCTTCCATGTTAACAGATGGCAGCTCGTCATAATTTCCTACAACAGGAACAAGGTGGGATTGGTGTTGAAACTGCCCAGAGATGAACATCAAGACTGCATCATAAGCACCTGATGAGTGATACAGTAGACCCCATCCCGCTGATGAAAGATGGCAGTTCCTGGTCATTTTCCATTGCAGAAACTTGGTTTGAATAGTGGTGAAATTGCCTGGGGAAAAATTTAAGACTGTACCTGATAAGTGGTGCCACATTCGTCATCCCTTGTTCAGAAAAATGGCCGTTACAGGTCATTTTTACCGCAGTAATTTAAACAGTGGTGAAACCGCCCAGAGACTAATATCAGGACTGCATCATAAGTACCTGCTCATTGCTGCCTCCTGTGGCTAAAACTCCTCATTACCAGCAGTGGAATATGGGATTAATGTACAGAAATTTATAGCTGTGATGCTGAGAAATTAGACAAATTATTCAAAGTTTTATGAAGACACGGTAGAAAACGGACCAACAGTGTGAACCGAGGGGAAAATATTCCACTTTTATATCCGTCTGTTTTTGATTTTTTGTAAGTTATCTTAAAGAGTTTCATATCTTGCCTTTTAATCATTTGTGAAATCACAAATGCCTTTGAAAATGGTATTTTTTAACATTATTATGTGTTAAACTGTCGATATTTAACATCAAACTAGAATTTTATACATTTTGTACGTTTTGTTGTGAGTTTTTCCTGCAGGATGGTTCACAGTGAGGTCAAGGATTCTGGACCGATGTACAACGAGATCAGAAATGCATGAGTTTTAGTACTGAATTATTATTGGATAGAATTCTTGTTGTGTACAAAAAGCCTTATTCGGACATTTTTAGTAGTCAAAGATGTGAAAGTGCAAAACAATTAAAGTTAAAGTGAAAGCAGAACTATGAAGTGTTTCGTCTCTTTCTTTGGTGTTTTGGTGCTTTCAGATAAATCCATTGCTTTAATTCACAGGTGGAAACATGACCAACATTTAGAAGTTTATTTCATTCTTTACCTTTTAGAGTTTGGCTCAAGGCGGTTCGAAGATATTAATCAGTGATCTTTCCAGTTGTCGGTAGGTCTACTCTAGAACTTTCTCCAGGGGACGTTCTACTTTCCTGCTTCCAGTCTTTAAGTTTAGTGTCATTTAGAACTTTCCAGGTCCTTGAAGTCTATAGAGGGGGGTCCAGATTTATCACCTTTTGGACTTTTTCAATCACTTCTGAGCCTCAGAACTTCATCAGTCCAGCAGATAGAACCATGACATTTAGGAGGAAAAACACATCTGAGTTCTGATAGAAACTGACACCAGATCAGTTTTACATCCATCCAGGTGTCACAGTCTAAACACTGAACATAATTTTACCCAAATTACTCAAAAAATGCTCAAATTACCTCAAACTGATCCAAACTGTCTGGATTTGTTTCCAGGACAACTTAAAATGTGACCAGAATGACAAAAACATCGATCCAGTTATCTAAGACATCAACACTAAACACCTAGAAACTTTTCCAGAACGACTCAAAACTAGACAACTTACTACAACTTACAACTTACAAATGACTCATAGAACAGCCCTGAAAGTGGTTCTACGGAGGTGGTTCTTGTGATCAGAACCTGCCAAAAGGTTCTGAAGCCCCAAAGTGTTCCTGTGGTGGAAGGTGGCCTCAAATGTGTCACTAACTATGAATATTACACAAAATAAATCAGGAGAAACTCACCATCAGTAACCTTAATGTCAAAGTCCACATATCTCTGAGGAACCAGGGATCCGCCCAAACCACATCGGTACCGTCCTGAGTCGGACTTGATCAGCTGAGCGATGTTCACAGTCAGAAACCCTCTCTGGGCTGATTTGTGTTCGTACTGGACGCTGTATCTGCCGTTCTGAGATGTGTCCTCATCAGTTTTAATCAGGACATCTTCCTCTTTACATTCTCTCCTACAGAAGAATTTCCGGCCTCCAGAGGAACCAAAGGAACATATGATAGAACCATTTGTTCCTTCAGCGTTGGGAAACACGTTAATTTTAGCTGCGATCAACTTGATGTGTTGAGCTGTTGAAGAGACGAACAGAATCATGATCAGAACTTTTCTTTCAGTTCGTTCTTCAATCAGATTCATCCAAGAGGCTTCTTCAGTTGAAGAAGATGAACAGAAGAAGCCTCCTCGATGAGAGGTGAAACATCTTCAAGAACCTACGAAACATGTCCAGTTTAGTTCTACTGAAGCTCCTACAATTACCATGACCTGGAAGACTGAGTATCTACTCAGACTTTTAAGGACTGGTTCAGGACTGGTTTAAGACTGTCATGGACGGGTCTTAGATTTTTTTACCCCAAGAACACCAAACCTGCCATTAAGCATGGTGGTGGCAGTATCATGCTCTGTGAAACTGGAGCTTTACACAAAGTAAATGGAATAAAGAAGAACGAGGATTAAAACCTAAAACCATCAGCAGAAGGTCGATCTGTTGATGAGGTCCTGAGGTCTGACCAGGCTGAAAGAATTGATGCAGACGTGGTGTAAATATCTGCAGACTGTACTGTGTACAATACAGTGCTGTATTTTAGTCTAACATTATTTTTATTTTATAATGTACAGTCAGGCACTGCAATGACTCCTCTGATTCATTTATAGGATGCATTTGTGTTGAAGTTGTCATTTTTGAGGACTGTATCATTTTTTATACTTCATGTGAAAACACAGTGAGAGAAGAGTGTTTTGTATTTAGCAGTGCAGTGTCCTAGTTTTGCTTCGTGTGTCTTAATTTTGAAACAAAGTTCAGATTTTGACAATAAAGTACACTTTTTATACAAGTGTGCAGTGCTTTGTGAATTGTGTTCAAATAAAGAAAATAGTGTGCAGTGTGTTGGGAAATGTGTGCTATTTTTCAGGAACAGTGTCTTACGAATTGAGAAAAACTGTAATGGGGTTGGAACCATCAGTTGTGTTGGGCAGGAGTCAGGTTGTTGTCGTTGGAGAAATGACAGTCCATTATTACTATAAGAACTGAATGTCAGTCAGTCCAGAAAACTGAAAAAACTTTGAATGAATCCTCAAGGAACCATCTAGGAACTGCCCGGGAACCTACAAAGAACCATCTAGGAACTACCCAGGAACCTACCAGGAACCATCTAGTAACTACCCATGAACCTACCAGGAACCATCTAGGAACTACCCAGGAACCTACCAGGAACCATCTAGGAACTACCCATGAACCTACCAGGAACCATCTAGGAACTACCCAGGAACCTACCAGGAACCATCTAGGAACTACCCAGGAACCTACCAGGAACCATCTAGGAACTACCCAGGAACCCACCAGGAACCATCGAGGAACTACCCAGGAACCTACAAGGACTTTGAATGTATCCCCAAGTTCAGTCTCTAAAACCATCCAGCTCTACGACCAAACTGGCTCCATGAGGACCTCCCCAGGAAAGGAAGACCAAGAGTCTCCTCTGCTGCTGAGAAGTTCATCCGAGTCTCCAGCCTCAGAAATGGAAAGTTAACAGCAGCTCAGATTAGAGTCCAGATAAATGCCACACAGAGTTTTAGTAGCAGACACATCTCTAGATCAACTGTTCAGAGGAGACTGAACCAATCAGGCCTTTATGGTCAAATAGCTGCTCAGAAACCACTACTAAGGAAAAGCAACAAGCAGCAGAGATTAGTTTGGACCCAGAAACACCAGGAATGGACATTAGACCAGTGGAGATCTGGGCTCTGGTCTGATGAGTCCAAATCTGAGATCTTTGGTTCTACCCACCATATCTTCGTGAGACCAGAGAAGGTGAATGGATGATCTCTACATGCATGGTTCCATCGTGAAGCATGGAGGAGGAGGTATGATGGTGTTGGGGAGCTTTGCTGGTGACACTGTTGGGGATTTATTCCAAACTGAAGGAACCCTGAACCAGCATGGTTCTACCACAGCATCCTGCAGCGACATGACATCCCATCTGGTTTGGTTTAGTTGGACCATCATTTATTCTCCAGCAGGACAAAGAACCCAAACACACCTCCAGGCTGTAGAAGGACTATCTGACCAAGAAGGAGATGATGGAGATGACCTGGCCTCCACAGTCACCTGACCTGAACCCAATCCAGATGCTTTGGAGGAGATGGAACACAGAGTGAAGGGGAAAAGGAAGCAGCCCCGGCTAGAATCACAGAATGCAGCCGGTCAAAGCGGGATTGTTTTGGCCGATAACTGCTGCGTCCCCAGGAGCCGGTGGTTAGTTGGTGGAAACACAAGGAACTGGTGCTCAGTCAGACACTGGCTCCGAACTTGCACTGGAACCAGCTTGCTCGAAAAGCAGTATCGTTTATGTGAAAACTGTGCCTCTTGTTAAGCACTGCTTGAATGTCTTTGTGTTTTAGGCCGATTTCAAAATAAACCTCAATAAAACTCTCGTACAGGTGGGTGTCCTCCATTGTCGTTTCGCCATACCGACATGTCCCTTCTGGGGCTCGGTAGGAAAAAATTTCGGAATATATTGAATGAAACTCTGAATATATTGAATGAAAGTCTGAATATATGGAATGAAACTCTGAATATATGGAATGAAAATCCGAATATATGGAATGAAAGTCTGAACACTTTCATTCAATATATTCCGACTTTCATTCAATATATTCCGACTTTCATTCAATATATTCCGACTTTCATTCAATATATTCCAACTTTCATTCCATATATTCAGACTTTCATTATATATATTCAGTTTCATTCAATATATTCCGACTTTCATTCCATATATTTAGAATTCTAGATTATATATATATATATATATACAATTTCCTAAACGGCATGCCATATATATATATATATATATATATATATATATATATATATATATATATATATATATATATATATATATATATATATATATACAAAAACAGCTTTTAGGATTCCATATTTTCTTTTCTGTCTGTTTTAGTCCCATGATCCACACAGGAGTTAGTGCTGATTCATCACCATTGTTTCTGATGACTGCAGCCATGCGTCTTGGATGTTCTCCATCAGCTTCTCACATTGTTCTGCTGTCACAGCAGCCCATTCCTGTTCACTAATTCAGAGAAAACAAGGGTGGTCTAATCATTTTTTCCATGATGGTAAATATGTTATTATTTTACAGATATTGCTGATATTTGAATCTATGTATCGATTTGACTTCACTTGGAAACAGATTTTGATGATTTAGGATTTAACAGTGACTTCATGGTGGAAATTCTGACGTTCTCAGAACCTTATCATGATTAAACATTTTATTTTTGTCTTTCCTTGAAGGCGTTGCAACGACTGACAGCAGGAAACTCGATTGAGCAACCAGAGCTTCTGATCGGAGCTGAAGAGCTGAAGGAACAAAGAGGTCGATCACTTTTCTACATCAGGAGGAAACTGAGGATGAACGTCCAGCGACTTCTGCTGTTCTGCTTCTTATCAGGTGAGGACGACTTTAACTCTCCCATCTGGACCATTCTTGGTCTTTTAGAGGAAATAAATGTTAAAAAACAGTGAAAAACACCAACAACACGACATCACACACTATATGATGACATTTTTCTGAGATTCTATCAGCTTTTATCTGTAAATTAACAAAACAGGGAAATGTGTAAAGTTTGATTTAAATACTGTGAAGTTTTACTTAAAACAACAAATTAACACCTGTGAAAATATGCATGTTATTATATTCCATCCATCCATCCATTATCTATACACCACTTAATCCTCACTAGGGTCATGGGGGGGCTGGAGTCTATCCCAGCTGACTCAGGTGAAGGCAGGGGACACCCTAGACAGGTCACCAGTCTGTCACAGGGCTACATATAGAGACAAACAATCACTCTCACATTCACACCTACGGGCAATTTAGAATGATCAATTAACCTCAGCATATTTTTGGACTGTGGGAGGAAGCCGGAGTACCCGGAGAAAACCCACGCATGCACAGGGAGAACATGCAAACTCCATGCAGAAAGATCCCGGGAAAGCCGGGACGCGAACCAGGGATCTTCTAGCTGCAAGGCGAAAGTGCTAACCACTACACCACTGTGCAGCCCTGTTATTATATTCATCATTTTAAAAAGTTAATTCTAATTTTTAATTAAATAAGGGCAAAAATGTGTTAAATGTGCACACACACACACACATGCACACACACACACACACACACACACACACACACACACACACACACACACACACACACACACACACGCACACATATATACTGTCAACATGTAAATTAATACTTTTCACTTTTTCAGAAAAATTCTAACAAATATATTCAATTTTCAAGACAATAACTATAAAATAACAATAAATATTTTTGAAAAACATTAATTTTTGCTGCATCTGAACCTGTTCAAGTTCATTTGACCTAAATTGGACTCTGAATCTTTTTCATTCCCATGAGCCACCACTGCACTGACACCATCAACACCATCAACAGCCCAGAGTTCAGGATCCCCTCCATTCAATCCACCTCCTGAAACCTTCAACCAGTTTTCAGGTAAATTCATCTCCGTTTATCCTCCTTCAGCTTCATTCTCAGTTAAAAAACACAAATCTACAGTTGAAGATTCTCCAGAAAGACAAGTTTTACATTCTGTGAAGAACTGAATGTGTCTATTTTTATGAAATCTAGTTGAATCAACTCTAATAAATTATATTGATTCAACAAAAGTACGTTAAGCTGCTTAATGCTGATAGAAAACTATTTAATCATGTTTAAATACTATTATTTTTGTAATTAAATTCATTTAAACAGTTAATTTTGGACTGCAGTTAAATGTGGTCAAGAGTTATTAGTTGGATTAACTTATTTAAATAAAGTATTTCCATGTTTTTAAGCTGCTTTTATTTAGCATTTAGCAGTTCTGTTGGATCAACTTCATTCACTCAAGTTGTTTAAAACTGTAAAATTAGTTAATTAACCGACTTTATCAAATTAAGTTATGCTGAACCCTTTGAATTAAGTTTAACAAATAATTTATGTTGACTCAACACAAGAACATTAAACTGGTCCAACAGAATTGATTAATACTAAAAACAAACAAACAAACAAAGAAACAAACAAATGAACAACAACTGTTTTGTTTTGTGTTAAACTGTTAAATTAATTGTCCCCGTCTGGTTAAATTAAGTCCAAACCTTGGAAATAAGTTGAATCAACTCTAATAAATTGTGTCGACTCAACACAAGAACATTAAGTTAAAGCAAGAAAATTGTTTAAAATGCTGAAAGAACATAATTTTTTTTTAACTTTTGAGAAAATCTTCTTTAAATGTAGAAAATGTAAAAAACAGAGCAAATCAAAATTGATTTAATTTAACATTCTGAGTTTGTTCAATTTGTTTTCTCAAGTTTCGTTCATTTAATTCAGTTGTTTCTATTTTCTCGGCTCATGAGGCAACTTTGGACTAATTATTCGTGATAAACTCTGGTGTTGTTGAACTTATTTACGTACGTTTGTGAGCTGAATGAACTAAACTTCCTTCCAGTGCTGCTTGTGGTCGGAGGTTCGGTGGTGATCGGAGGGATGTTGGCCGTCGTTGTTCTGCTTCTTTACAAACTGAAGAAGGAGAATCAGGAAATCAGGAACATGGAGGTGAACGTCTCCGACTCTTCCTGTCTCCGTTTACTAGAATAAAATACAGAAAACAAGATTAAAGCTGCAAAAATTCAACTCAAATTCAGGGTAGATATTAATGATCTCACAGAATAAATTATTTAGTTTAGATAATGTTGTGTTTGCGTTCCCCAACTGTTCAGAAAATGGCGCTACCGTTTCAGAAATTCCACAAATCTTTAGTAATGTCCACATCAAAAATCTGTATTTTAACAAATAGTAGTTTTTTATTTGACAACATCTGACTGTAAAACTAATTTTCCAAAAAAAGTTATTAGACTTTTTTCTGTATAATACATATTATACATTATTATACATTTGACCGAATAATTTTCAGTATTAAAGACTGAAAAATGGCAAGTTATTTTTTAATTCTTACAGATAAACTCTTAAAAATGTCTACATCACAAATCTGCTGTTTTTTTTTTTAATAATTCTTTTAGAAACTTGAATTTTTTTTATTTGTAATTTATTTGAAAGAAAAATATTAATATTAAAGTTTGAAAAGTGAAATGTAAATACGCTACAATTTAATTTTTTTCCCTGTTTTTCTTTAAATTACAGATAATATTTTGTAAAAATAAAAAAACGTAAATAATGTTCACATTTAAAAGACATTAAGAAAGAATAATTTGTTCTTTTTGTGTTTTTCACAGGTTTACTTTTATCAAGGATTGAAAAATAGTTAATTATATTTAAACTGATAAGTTGATCAAAAAACATTTTATCAATTTTTTATATAGAATACTGAATTTTTACCAATAGTAACAATAGAATAATAATTGATTTCATAATGTGTGACCATAAAGTTACACAGTTAAATCAGATAAAAATATCATTATGTTACAGATACTTGCTGTTGTTAGAAAGACAAATTAACAATGTTGAGGTTTGAAGAGTGAAAAAGTAATGACAACAAAATGTATATTAAGATTTTCTCTTTTTTTCAAAAAGATACAGATAATATTTAGTAAAAACAACAAAATGTAAATAATGTCAACATAAAAAATTATTTTTAAAAATTATTTGATTTTTTTTTACAGTTTTACTTCATCAAAGTAAAATGTTTTTTAAAAACTTAATTACATTTAAACTGTTAAGTTGACTAAAAAACAATTTTACAGAAATTTTTTTTAAAAATCAGATTTAAAAAAAAAAAAAATACAGATAATATTTAGTAAAAATAAATAACAACAGTACACAATGTCCACATAAAAATGTGTGTAAACATAATATTTTTTACTTTATCAAGGATTGAAATATTATTTTCAAATATACATAATATTATATTTAAACTGAGAAAAACAGGTGATTACTGTAAATAATGTGGACATAAAAAATCTGAATTTTTTACAAATAGTAATTTATTTCATAATCCATCCATCCATCCATTTTCTTCCTCTTATTCGTGGTCGGGTTGTGGAGGCAGCAGATGAAGCAGGTCGTTCCAGACATCCCTCCACTCAGCAACGCTTCCCAGGTCTTCCTGGGGGATCCCGAGGCGTTCCCAGGCCAGATGAGATATATAATCCCTCCAGCAGGTTGAGACGTGTCAGCCAAGACAGTCCAACAATGTCCAGAGCCTTCAGCATCTCAGGGTGGATCTCGTCCACACCTGGCACCACTGAGGAGCTTCTTAACTACCTCAGCAACCTCTGCCACAGATATGGATGAAGATGCCCCTGAGTCTTCAGGCTCTGCCTCCTCTGCAGAGGACGTGTTTACCGGGTTCAGGAGTTCCTGAAAGTGATCTTTCCACCGCCCGACAATGTCCCCAGTACGGGTCAACAGTTCTCCACCCTGACTGTACACAGTCTGGACAAAGTCCTGCCTCCCTTTCCTGAGGCATCGAAGGATTTGCCAGAACTTCCTTGAAGCCAACTGAAAGTCCTTCTCCATAGCCTCTCCAAACTCCCTGGCCCTTTTGGCCAACTGATACTCGTCAGCTGCTTCAGGGGACCTCCGAGCAAGCCAAGTCTGAAAGGCCTCCTTCTTCAGCCTGATGCCTTCCTTCCCCACTGATGTCCACCAGCAGGTTTTTGGGTTGCTGCTGCAACAGGCACCAGTGACCTTCAGACCACAGCTCCTAACAGCTGCTTCTACAAAGGAGGCTTTGAACATGGACCACTCAGACTCCATGTCCCCAACCTGCCCCAGGATGCAGGAGAAACTCTTCTGGAAGTGGGAGTTGAAAACCCCACAGACAGGGTCTTCCACCAGATGTTCCAAGTTCACCCTCACTACATGCTTGGGTTTACCAGGTCTGTCCAGCAGTCTTCCCCACCATCAGATCCAACTCTCCACCAGGTGGTGATCAGCTGACAGCTCTGCTCCTCTCTTCACCTGAGTGTCCAAGACATACGACCACAGGTCTGATGATACGACTATGAGGTCAATCATCAACCTTTGTTCTAAGGTGCTCTGGTACCAGGAACACTTATTAGAACCTTCTGCTCCAACATGGTGTTTCTTATGACCAGTCTATGACTAGAAGTCCAATAACAGAACACCACTACGGTTCAGATCAGGCCATTTCTCCCAATCACCCTCTCCAGGTTTCTCCATCATTGCCCACATGAGTGTCGAAATCGCCCAGGAGAACTATGGAGTCCCCAGGTGGTCCCCCTTCCAGAAACCACCCAGAGACTCCAAGAACACCAAATAATCTGAACCGCTGTTCGGTGCATAAGAACAAACAACAGTCAGAGTTTTCTTCTCTGCAACACAAAGTCTCAGAGAGGCGACCCTCTGGTTCTCCGGGGAGAACTCCAACAAAGGGAGGCGCTGAGTTTCCCCACAACCACCCAGAGCCTCTCACCCTGGGCAACTCTGGAAAAGGAGAGAGTCCAGCTCCTCTCCAGGATTCTGGTTCCAGAACCCTTGCTGTGTGGGGAGATGAGTCCAGCTATATCTAGCTGGTATCACTCCACCTCCATCAGCTCCGGTTCCTTCCCCACCAGTGAGATAACGTTCCACGTCCCCAGAACTAGTCTACGCCACCAGGGGGCAGTGCACCCAGATGCCCACTCCTGCCTACTGCCTGGTGGGAATAGCACCCAACCCTGGTTTTCAACCCAGTGACTGGTGGACCCACCAGGTGGTGGCCCCGTCTTACTTTTTCGGGCTGTGAGCCCCACGGGGCCCCAAGGCTCGGCCACCAAGTGCTCTCTGGTGAGCTTCCCCCCAGACCTGGCTCCAGGAAGAGGCCCTGCTGTCTCTGATCTTTCTTTGTTATCACTGTTTTATGTGACCATAAAATTCACAATTAAATCTGCTAAAAAATCTATATTTTACAGATATTTGCTGTTATTTTCAGTTTTATAATTTTGCAGTATACCTCTGCCTTTTATTTAAACCGTTTGCCTACAGAGGGTTTTTTTCTTTTACAGTGCTTTTTTCAGTGTTATTTTGTCTTTCTGCGTTAAAACTTATGATTTGAAGATAAAAATTTCAACAATCTGAAAACCAAAATGAATGTAATGAACAACAACAACCTCAGCAAAACTCTAAACCAGTAAAAGTGTTAAAATGAGATAATTAACATGATTATTGTTGTTGTTTTGGTGATTTTTTTTTTTCAAACTAAAATGTTGTTTTAATTTCCAGTCTGCCACCTATGAGATGGTCAGGAGGAGAGCCCAACTACCAGAGTCTGAATCTAGACAGAAACAATCAGGAACAAATCGACTCGACACTCAGAACACCTGAAGACACACAAACGTCCTGTTAATGAGCAAAAACACGTCTCAGTTGAACTGCAGGCAGTGTTTCCATGGAAGATGTGAAGCAATGTTGGAAAAATTCCCACATCTAAATTTAAAATATAGCATATCTTCTCAAAATCCCTTTAGTCAACACGTCTGATTTTTTTTTTTAAATTTGGCAAAAATATTTTCTAGAGTTTTTGGTTGAACTGCAAGCAGTATTTTCATGTATAACATGAAGTACTGTTGGAAAAATTCCCAAATCTGAGTTTAAAATTATGATTTTTCATCAAAATCACATTAGTCAACATGCTAGATTTAAAAAACTTTTGGCAAAAAAAAATTTTTGAAGAGTTTTTGTTTGAACCACAGGCAGTGTTTTCATGGAAGATGTGAAGCAATGTCGGGAAAAATCCCAAATTTAAGTTTAAAAGGATAATATTTCATAAAAATCACATTAGTTGACATATTTGACCTAAAAACTTTGCTTTTTTTTGAACAGTTTGGTTTTTATGCATAACATGAAATAATGTTGGAAATATTCTCAAATCAGAAATCATTCTAAAAATCAGTCTAAAATCACAATCGTGCTAGTTGACATGTCTGATTTCAAAACAAATTGCTAAAAAATAAAAATGTGCAAATGCTCGGTTTAACTGCAGGCAGTGTTTTCATGTATGATGTGAAATAATGTTGGAAAATTCTCAAATCTAAGATTAAAATTGTTATTATTTCATCACAATCAAAACAAAAAGAAGCCAAAAATATTTTTTGAGAGTTCTCGGTTGAACTGCAGGCAGTGTTTTCATGTATGATGTTTGGTAATGTCTGAAAAATTCCCAAATTTAACTTTGAAATTGATGATATTTCATCAAAATCACGTTGGTCAACATGCCTGATTTAAAAAAAATTGCTTACAATAAAATTTTGTAAATTCTCAGTTGAACTGCAGGCAGTGTTTTTTCAGAGTAGATTCTAAACGTAAACGTTAAATATCTGTACTTTGTAGAGTTGCTATTTTATTCCAAATAATCAAAGAAAATGTGTTTTTCTGACTAATTCTTTCTTTTTTAACTTTTTGTTTCCTGTTTCCAACTTTGAACGTCGTATTTTTAGCGTTTTTATCTCAGAATGTGTTTTTTAATGGATCATTTTAGAGCAGCTTTTTATTCTGATGTTATTAAAACCTCCAGTAACTTTTATTATCTGTGATTCCTGATTGGTTCTGAGCTTCTTTTAAACAATAAAACTCATAAAGACATTCTGGTCTCTGTTGGTTTATTTCAGACGTCAGAAATTTAAACTTCAACATTTGGAATCTTTATCTGCAGATTTCTGACATGATTTCATTTCTTAAAACAATTTATTTCATGATTTTCAGCTTTTAATTTCATGCCTATTATTTTTCCTTTGAAGATTTGTCACTTTATATCTAAAAGTTTTTTACTTTTGATGCCAGCTTTCTCATGTTGTTCTTTTTTTAGCTTTAAATCTCTCGATTTCAACTTGTAATTTCTTTTTTAACTTTCAAGCTTGAACTTTGTACTTTTTATCTGAAACATTTGTGCTTTTAATCTCAGATTTCTAACTACTTCTTTGTTTTCTCATAAGTTCAGCTGTAAATGTCAGATTTTTTAT
The DNA here is from genome assembly GCF_022539595.1 of Amphiprion ocellaris. Lineage (NCBI taxonomy): Eukaryota > Metazoa > Chordata > Actinopteri > Pomacentridae > Amphiprion > Amphiprion ocellaris. Next base: position 1,967,440 of record NC_072773.1, read on the forward strand.
TTTTATCTTGAAATTTGTAACTTTTGCTTCAAACGCTCTACTTTGTTTTATCCCAGATTTCTTACTTTCTTATATTTTAAATCTTTTTATCTCTTAGTTTCAGTTTTTACTTCAATATTTAAATTTTTTAAGATAAAAATTTAACCTTATATCTCAAAATTTCTACTTTTCCTCCCAGATTTCAAATTTTATTTATTTTTATTTTTTAAACTTATTCCTTTAATTTGAACTTTAATGTCTGTAGAATAGTAAATAGTTCAGAACAGAATTAAAACAAAATGAAGACAGAGACATCATACAAGGAAGACACTATGGAAGGAGAAGGAGTCATAGGTGTCTTGGTGGCCTCCCTCACTAAGGACTTCCAGGTTGGGGGTGAACATGTTTTATTTTCACCGTATCTTTGGTCTAAATTTACTCCTTTAAACCAAATAAATTTCGACCAGCATACATTCACTACCAGTCCAAAGTTTGGACACACCTTCTCATTCAATGCTGTTTATTTATTTGTATTATTTTCTACATTGTAGATTAATACTGAACATTAAAACTTTTTTCTTTACAACATAATTCCACATGTATTCTTTTATACTTATAGTTTTATTGTTTTGTATTAATCTACCATGTAGGAAATAGTTAAATAAAACCACTGAATGAGAATGAGAAGGCGTATCCAAACATTCAGCTGGTACTGTATTTATTATCTTATGGTAAATCTTCCTGAACAGAGGCTGAAGTCCTCTACATTGATGAACCCACTCTGTAAACATTGGTCATGATTGCTGGGAAATCAGTTGGCAGTTTAACACAGTTTACTGGATCCAACTGGAAACAAACAGAACAGAATAAATCCTGATGCAGCAGCAGTGACTGACTTCATCGACACCATGAGCCACTTCAGACTCAGCATTGCCCTGTGTGAGTACACCTCCTGCTTTAATTAACATCTAAATTATAATCAGAATTAGAAAAGAGTCTGTTTATTAAACCCCACTGGAGTTTTTAGAGCACTACATGGGCATCACTGTAGCTGTTATCTGAGATTTAATGACAAATTTTGGCCCATTTTTCCCTCCTATAAAAAGAAAATATGTTGATCTCATCATCTCAGGTCTTCATCAATACATTCACTGGTGCCAAAAACTAAATTCTGTGAAATATTTTGGCTGAATTTTAATAGTTTTATATGTTTGCAGACCTGAGAATGATTGAATGGCACATTTTGAACTACTGGTCCTTGAAAATGGAAAAAAAGTGCAAAAATTTACATTTCAGATGGTACTGGGAAAGTTCCTCTCAGTGTAAATATTTATGGATGGATCAAGCTTGTTTAAAATGACAAGAATGAACAATTATTGACCCTTAAGTTGGGAAGAAGTGAAAAATGTTCAACCCAGAGCGTCTTTAGTCGACTGGTTGAGGACAACTTTTGAGGCTCTAACATCAGTGGAATCTGATGTGTGAAAAGTTTGACCAGACAAGGTTCCAGTTTTTTGTGATATTTAGTTAAAGCTTGTTCAGAATGACTCCAAATGTGTCCATAATGACTAAAATACCTGAAAATCATCCAAAATTACTTTTTAAAAAAGTGTTCAAAAGAGATAAAGTTTGTCCAGATTGACTCAGACTTTGTTAAAAATGACTCAAAATTATCCAAAATGACTTGAAACGTGTTGAAAGTGACTCAAAATGATCAGAAACTATCGTAAAAATCTGCTATAATTCCTGAAGTGTCTGTTGTGAACCTTAATCCACCTGTTTTGGTGTAAATATGGTGCCGACCCGGTTATCTGGATTCAATACTTTAAACACAGATAACAGAGTCCGGCTCTTTATGCTTCTTTAGTTGAACCTTGTGCAGATAAAACAGGATAAACATTATGAAAGCAGGATGTTCTGATATGTGACTAGAGTTTGTTTTCCAGTGCTGCCGCTGAGCTTCCTGCTGGCGACTGCAGGTAAATCAGGTCAACTTTATCCATGGAAATTCCCAACATGATAAAAACGAGTCGGTGACGTTACGATGTTTTGAACTCACCGACTGATTCTGTTTTCCAGATGCTTCCTCGGACAGCGTGATCACCTGCCAAGGTCAAGTCCACCGCCTCGCCTGTGGTGAGTTCAGGTTCCATCAAACCCAACCAGGAAGTGATCGGAGCTCTACGAGTGATTCAGCAACATGTTCCAGTGTTTGGTGTTAAACGTGAAAACAAATGTTCGTTTCCTCCCGGTCTCTACATGGAAACAGCTGACTGTAAGAACTCCACTCGGCTGGAGAGTAAAGAGAAGTACATTCAAAGCTGGATTTGGGAAACCTGGACCATCAATTGTCAGACTGGGCAAAGGGGCACCATGACAAAGACCTCTGTGGTCGTTAATGACCTCCAACCAGAACTCATTTGTTGACGATCACAAGTTAAGAAAAATGTTTAAAACAGAAACAGAAGGCGATTTTAGTTTCAAACCATAGACTGAGTTATTAAATTGTTTTAAAGGGAATTTTGTTTTGAAAGAAGTGTCATTTTTGAACCGTGATCTGGTGGTAAACTAGTGAACACTACAGCATATTTTCAGTCTGGTTAGGCTTAGAATTCAAAAAAATGCTACGGTTTGGGTTAAAATATGACAATTTTACAACATGTTTAAAGTAATTGATTGGCAGAAAAGTACAGTGAAGCCGTAAATAAACAGCAAAGAACCATGTATTAGAAACTTTTTTTCTGATAGGTGGGTTTATCTGGCAAAGGGGCACCATGACAAAGACCTCTGTGGTCGTTAATGACCTCCAACCAGAGCTCATTTAGTGAAGGTAGTTTTTTAAAAGAAAAAACTGCATCCCAACCAAGAACAGAATTTTTTATTTCATTATTCTCAAAAATGTTGTTTTACCCTTAAACTGCGTTATTGAATATGTTCGTTTTGTTTTGAAACAAGCATTATTTTCTAACTGTGATGTGGTCGTAAAGACGGACTTTCTCCCAGAAAACCAAACAGACCATCAGTCTCACAACTAAATTTGATTTTCTGTATTTTACTTTTGATTTTACTCCATTTCTGGTTATTTTCAGGAAAATATCAGACTCTGTTCGACCCTTTAGCATGTGAGAAGCTTGGTTAAGTTCAGGATTCGGGTTTAAGTCCGACAATTTGACAACATGTTTGAAGCGTCTCATCCGTTTTCTGGGTCACCAGAGTCCTGCTGCTTCTAACGTGATTGTTTGGCAGAAAAGTACAGTGAAGCCGTAAATAAACAGCAAAGAACCATTTATTAGAAACTTGTTGTGATAGGTGGGTTTATCTGGCAAAGGGGCACCATGACAAAGACCTCTGTGGTCATTAATGACCTCCAGAGCTCATTTACTGAAGACTATAAGTTAAGAAATGTTTAAATCTTTATTCATTATGTTACTAAACATGAATTTCTGCCGGACTATGTTTGCTCGTAATGAATAACTAGTATTCATCAGAGAGAATATTCCAGAAACAACATTATATTGATTTGATTTGGAGACAAACTGAAGTGATTTCCACATTTATTTCATCTTGGGATATTTAAATGAACAAAGTTTCAGAAAAATCACAAGAAAAGGTATTTAGGCTTTTCCTGTAAAAAACAACAAAAATAAAATTATGTTCAGGATAAAAAATCTGTTTTAAAACTCGTAAAATTACAGAATAGAGTGTTGATTTAGATTTTTCCTGTAATAAAAAAGTATATTAAGGATTTAAATTTTTAAAAAAAAGAAAACATGTTAAATTAGAGTACAAATATTAATTTAGGTTTTCCTGTGGGGAAAAAAGGATATTTTTAGGATTAAAAATCTCTTTTAAAACAGATTTCTCTGCAGAAAGAACCTACAGGATTTATTTCTTAGAATTAAACCTACTGACCGCCGGTGTTTGACTTCCGTCCACAGGGAGGCAGCAGAGCTCTGGTTTCTACAAATTCTGGTTTTCAGTTTTGTTTTTTGGGTTTTTTTTTTTCTTTTCTTTGTGTTTCCAGACAGCGGAGTGATTTCTGTGCTGACGGCTCAGTTTGGACGCTCAGATCCACAAACCTGCAGCGAAGGAAGACCTGCCGAGCAGCTGAGGAACACCAACTGTTCCCTGGACGGAACCCAAGACCTGGTCAAGAGGAGGTAGAAGAACAGATTTAACCTACAGAGAACCAAAGACCTGGTCAAGAGGAGGTAGAAGAACAGATTTAACCTACAGAGAACCAAAGACCTGGTCAGGAGGAGGTAGAAGAACAGATTTAACCTGGACGAGCTTCTGGATGCAGCAGTTTAAAGAAAGATGAGAAACTTTTCTACCAGATAATCTGACAAAAAAAAAAAAACGCTTGAAAAATTATATTAAGGACTAAAATTTATTTTAAAACATGTAAATCACAGGATAAAGTGTTATTTAGGTTTGTCCTGTAAAAAAAAAGAAAAAATTAATGTCCATTTAAAAAATGTAAAATAAATCCAAATCTTCTTATTTGACCTAATATTTGCTGTTATTTTCACATTTTTTTTTTTAGTGTTTTTAATGTTCTGATGTTCTTTTTCTTTTCTTGGATTAAAACGGATTAAACTGTAAACTTCGTGGATTTGTTGTTTGTGTTTCTTCAGGTGTGATGGAAAGAAAGTTTGTGAGGTGAACTACGACGACGTCCAGACGTCTGATCCGTGTGTCGGAACCTTCAAGTACCTGCAGACCAACTACACCTGTTTACCTGCAAGTAGGCGGAGCTAAAAAATACTACAAAGCACAGCACAAAAAACTACAAAAACAGCCTTTAAACTACAAAAACAGTCTTTAAACTACACCTGTTTCCCGGTGTTTCAGGTTAACTGGCGATAGTTTCCAGATGTTTCGTCCGCAGATTCGTCACGATCAGACCTGGATTTACGTGAAATAAAGATACCAGATAAAGAAGACCTCGCCGAAAAACGCCGGCATCACTACTTAATAAAGTCTATATCCATGTAAATATCATCTACAGACAGTAAAAAGAAATGTGCGGGCCGAAGTAAAAAACACGTATTTTTATGAACGGTGAGAGGATTGGAAACCACGTAATCCAGTGATAAAATTATGAGACCACCGTTTTACTCATTGTGCTACCAATCAGCTCTGCAAGCATTCTGCTTCATCTACATAGATCACTGTCATTCTGTCAGGTGTTGAACACCTGGTGATTGTTCAGGGGTCCGTTTCACGAAGCAGGTTCAACAAACTCTGAGTTTAACCCTGAACTCTGAGTTGATCTACTCTGAGATAGAAAACTCTGAGTTTTCGGTTCCAGAACAGGTGATTTGAGTTGGTTTAATCAACTCGGAGTAGTTTCACCCGGAGTTCAGCGCATGCACCACAACTCTGAAAAGCCAGTATCAATGGAGCCACGATTCGACGAGTCACCATGGCAACGGGGAAGCAGAGGACTACATTTTTCACCCCACTTGAATTGGAAATCTTAATGCGCTTATATAGCAAGTTTGAACATGTTTTTAGAAAGAAGTGCAACACCTGCAGCTACAAAAGAGAGGGAGACGGTGTGGGAGAACATTGCTGCCCTGTCAATGCGGAAGTTTAAATCACAATAATATTACAGGAAAACTGTTTGAATAGTAGACTATTAAGTTATTTCATTTGGGTGCAATCCTGCAGGGGAGAAGAGCATGTGGCAGCAGCTTAAGATGAAATATAAAAACATTTATAAAACAGGTAAGAAGTCAGCATAATCTCATGGAGCTACCTCATTTTGATCATGTTTTACATTGTAAAGTAGCCTAAATATTAAGTGGCTGTTTGACTGTGCAGTGGTTTTATCCCACACACAGCCTAAATGTCTGCATCCATATCATGTTCTGTTAAACAATTAAGCCTATTTAAACTAACAAAGACTTCTACTCAGCCAACAGAAAGAAAGCAGATGCCTGTAAAAAGGGAGGTGGCCCAGCACCACTATATATATATATATATATATATATGTGTGTATGTGTGTGTGTATATATATATATATATATATATATATATATATATATATATATATATATACACACACACACATACACACACATATATATATATATATGACAATGTGGTCTCAGTTTGTTCTGACGTATTTTATCAGATCCAGTTAATGTTCTGCTGCGTGTTGTTCTGATGTATTTTTATCAGATCCAGTTAATGTTCTGCTGCGTGTTGTTCTCATGTATTTTATCAGATAGCTGATGTTCTGCTGCGTGTTGTTCTGATGTATTTTATCAGATCCAGTTAATGTTCTGCTGCGTGTTGTTCTGATGTATTTTATCAGATCCAGTTAATGTTGTGCTGCGTGTTGTTCTGATGTATTTTATCAGATCCAGCTGATGTTCTACTGTGTGTTGTTCTGATGGGAGGCTGCTGAGGGTCTGAGTGTTTCTGAGAACAAACCCGAGTTAAACCTGAAGTTCTGCTCTGGATCTGTTCCACTGAACTCAGACTAACACACAGCAGTGGACGAGCTTCTATGTTGTGGGTTTTCTTGGTGAGACATTAATTAGTTTTGTATCTCGTTATTAGCCAGGCAGCCTGTGTTAATTTGTGATTATCTACAGTTAACCTGGACGTGTTTCCTGAACAATCACCAGGTGTTCAACACCTGACAGAATGACAGTGATCTATGTAGATGAAGCAGAATGCTTGCAGAGCTGATCAGTAGCACAATGAGTAAAACGGTGGTCTCATAATTTTATCGCTGGATTACGTGGTTTCCAATCCTCTCACCGTTCATAAAAATACGTGTTTTTTTATTTTAGCCAGCACATTTCTTTTTACTATCTGTAGATGATATTTACATGGACATAGACTTTATTAAGTAGTGATGCCAACGTTTTTCTGCAGGTCTTCTTTGTCTAGTATCTTTATTTGACACACGGCCAGGTCTGGTCTGGACAAATCTGAGGATGGAACATCTGGAGACGGAAACTATCACCAGTTAACATGATCACCAGTTAAACTGGAACACCTGCAAGTAGGCTGAGCTAAAAACAACACTAAAAAAAACCAGCCGTTAAACTACACCTGTTTACCTGCAAGTGGGTGGAGCTAAAAGAACTACAAAAGCAACAGTCATCTGAAGCAGAAAGAATATTTCTGTCATTAATGTCCTTTTTAAACACTTTACTGCATTAATATCCAGATTATTGATCCTTTATTGAGTTAATATCCAGATTATTGATCCTTTATTGAGTTAATATCCAGATTATTGATCATTTATTAATATCCAAATTATTGATCCTTTATTGTTAATATCCAGATTATTGATCCTTTATTGAGTTAATATCCAGATTATTGATCCATTATTGTGGAAATATCCAGATTTTTGATCCTTTTGTGGAAAAAAAAAGAAAATAAAATGTAAATGTGTAAAATAATGTGTGTTTTTTTTCTCTGTTTTCAGTTCACCTGGTTCTCTGTGAAGATTCTCAGACTCTCCTGCACTGCGGTAAAACATTTATTCATTTATCTACAGTGACATTTTATTACATTTCCACTCTTAAAATGACCAAATTCATTTATTAAAACAAATATTTGATGGTTTCATTCTAGTTTATTTACTTGTTTCCACCAGAAAAAGGGGGGAAAAAGTACAAATCTGGCAGAAAGGTGCCTGAAAAATGTAAAATATTATTTTTTAAAAATGAAAATAACACTAAAAGAAGATTTTTCAATTCTTAATATACTTTTTTCTTTTTAAAAAAAAAAACAAAACAAACATCTGTAAAATAATATTCTGGAAAAGTAATTTTACAGTCGGATTGTGTAAAATTATTATATTTGTACAAAAAAAATATTTTTGATGGAAAATTTTAAAATGATTTAAAACTATATTTTTTGTTGGTCTTATTTTCTTGAATTATTTGAACCTTTTCATATTTATTTATTGTTTGTTTACATGTTGTTTTGTGTTTATTGTTGTTTTTCAGGTAAAGTTTTCTAAAGTAGTTATTATATTTTTCTTCTTCATTTATTGGTTTTATTTGAATTTTCCTGCCATGAACTCGTCTCTCTGTCTTGTTTGTTGTGTAAATAAAGGAGTGTCTTTGTTTGTTTGTTTGTTTTTTCCAGCTGAAGGCCAGGTGATTTCCGTCTACGGAGCAGATTACGGACGTCGGGATGGAACCACATGTTCCCACAAACGTCCAGATTCACAGATCCAGAACGTCGACTGTTGGGCTCCGACCAGCAAAGTGGCCCAAAGGTTCCAGAGTTTAGATTTACTTTAAAATACTTTAAAAAGTATTTCAGATCTTCCCTCTGCTCTGATGTTAGAATGAAACACGTAAAAAATACTTCAGATCTTCTCTAAACTCTGATCTTCGTCTTCAGCTGCAACGGAAAAAACTCCTGCAGCGTCAGAGCGGCGAACTCGGAGTTTGGAGATCCTTGTTACGGAACCTACAAATACCTGGAGGCCTCCTACGTCTGCCACTGTGAGTACAAGTACTGCAGTACTAGTACTGTACTGTAGTAGTACTGCTGTAGTAGTACTGCTGTACAAGTACAGCAGTACTACTACTGCTCTAAAAGTACTGCTGTACTAGTACTGCAGTACTAGTACTGCTGTAGTAGTACTGTACTGTAGTACTGTACTAGTACTAGTACTGCTGTAGTAGTACTGTACTGTAGTACTGTACTAGTACTAGTACTAGTACTGCTGTACAATTACTGCTGTACTAGTACTGTACTGTAGTACTGTACTAGTACTAGTACTAGTACTGCTGTAGTAGTACTGCTGTACTAGTACTGCAGTACTAGTACAGCAGTACTAGTACTGCTCTACAAGTACTGCTATACAAGTACTGCTGTAGTAGTACTGCTGTAAAAATACTGCTGTACAAGTACTGTTATAACAGTACTGCCAGTGTGAGAACAAATATGGAAAATAAACATATTCTAATGAATATAAATCAACATAAAAACAAAAGCTTCATCCTCTGTAAAATTTCCATCAGTTATTTGGTGAATCCATAGAATAGTAATAATAATAATAATAATAATAATAATAATAATAATAATAATAATAATAATAATAATAATTATTATTATTATTATTATTATTATTATTACTATTATTATTATTATTATTATTCCTGTTATTATTGTTAGTAATGAATAAAAATGTGGACATATGGAGGATTTCACTGATATTTCTGCGCTGAAGAAGTTGATAAATGATCTAACATGATTTTTTTTGTTCTTTCTACAGATCCGGTCTGAACGATCCCAGTAATAAAATAAGAATAAATCTCATAAAATGGGGATTTGTTCCAGAAACAGAATGAAAATTATTCCTGAACTTTAAATCGATGTTAACAAACTGTGTCCATGTGGTTCTACGTTTATACTGAACTTCACTACTGACAATAAAATCAGGATTTCATTCATTCTGCCTCATTTTCACTTCATTTTACCAAGTTGTTGTTGGACTTCAGCTGTATATAACAACAACAACAACAACCACAACAATAACAATAATAATAATAATAATAATAATAATAATAATTACAACAATAATTACAATAATAATATTCATTTTAAAACAACAACAGTAATAATAGTAATAATAATTTAAACGTTGTTAAAAATTTTTAGACAACTATGTATTCAACCTTATTTTCTCAGATTTTTTTAAAAGTAATTTTATTCGTTTTCATACTTGATTATCCATCCATCCATCCATTATCTATACACCGCTTAATCCTCACTAGGGTCATGGGGGGGCTGGAGTCTATCCCAGCTGACTCAGGTGAAGGCAGGGGACACCCTAGACAGGTCACCAGTCTGTCACAGGGCTACATACAGAGACAAACAATCACTCTCACATTCACACCTACGGGCAATTTAGAATGATCAATTAACCTCAGCATATTTTTGGACTGTGGGAGGAAGCCGGAGTACCCGGAGAAAACCCACGCATGCACAGGGAGAACATGCAAACTCCATGCAGAAAGATCCCGGGAAAGCCGGGACGCGAACCAGGGATCTTCTCGCTGCAAGGCGAAAGTGCTAACCACTACACCACTGTGCAGCCCCATACTTGATTAGAATTTATTATTATTTTTACTATTATTAAAACTTTTCAGACGTTAAAAAAACTATTTATGTATTTAAAGGTACAAATCTGAACCCTTACTCATCAATTTTCTTGATTTTTAAAAATTATTATTCTTTATATTTTTTCATGTTTTATTAAAACTTTTCAACAATAATTTTAAACAATAATTGTGGGAGGTTGAATTTTTTCAGATATTTTATGAATATTTAGGGACATTTTTTTCAATTTAAAGGTATTTAAATGTTCATTTTCCTGAAATGTTTTTTTTTCCATCACAGCCTCTATTTTGTTGTTTGTCTAACATTTAATATCTGAATGTTTTCTTTTTTTCAGACTATTTTAATAAAGTCTGAATTTACAAGAAAACATTTGAAAAAAGTTCCATCACAGACTAATTTTAGAAATATGTAAGTCTAAAACGTTGGTAATCACTGTTGGAGAAAACATAATGTTTATGTGATTTAATGAACTGATTTCCCTGTAAACAAGCAGAGCAGCTTCTTTTAGTCCTGATTTCAGTCGTCGTCACTGAATTTATTCTGAATCTGAGATAAAAACTGATTTGTGAAGCCAAGAAATCGGCTGTTTGCTCAGAGCAACGTTTCAGGTAAAACTCACCTGAAGTCACCTGACGAGATGCAGCCGACGTCCGTCTGCTTCACAGGCAGGAAACAAATCAGGAAATCTGGCCTCCGACCTGAAATAGTTATTATTTCCAAGTTTATGCTGAAATATTTAACATTTCTGGGGCTGAAAATACAGAATAAAAGATTGAAAAGAGTGAAAAATAAATAAATTTTAAAAAATGACACTAAAAGAAGCAACATGGCCAAACATGCAGAACTTACTCTGCAGGACTGAACTGAGGGTCGTTCCAGGAATGGAGGACATTTAACGTCCCACCCATCAAATTTCTAAAAATCCACGTACAAAATACTGAAACATGCAGTGGTTGTGTAAATGTACTGTCCTAAGACCAAATCTAAAAAAAAAACTAGGAGAAAAGAATGTTTGAAATTTTTTTTAAAAACACCAAATAAGTCTCCATTTTGTTCCAATGCTGAAGGTTAACACTTTTCTGTTTACAACATAATTCCATTTGTATTCTTTTATAGTTTTGATGTCTTCAGTATTAATCTACAATGTAGAAAATAGTTCATTAAAAGCACTGAATGAGAAGGTGTGTGCAAACTTTTGACTGGTGGTGTGTGTAACACGTCAAGACGCAAAAAAAAGTCTATGGCAACCAATACCCAAAATACAGCAGGAAGTCGGCCATTTTGAATTGTGTCATTATTTTTGACAATTTTGGACCAATTTTTGCACATTTTCAAAAGCTGCAAACTCAAACAGTGTAAGAGCTGAAATTTGTCCAGGATGAACTCCAGGCATGGGTGATCAAAAGTTACCAAAATGCTCCACAACAGTTTGAGGGCGTGGCCATGGCGGCCAGTGGAATTTCTACAATTCGCCATGAAACAGGAAGTGCTGTCTAACTAGCCTGCAAATGCTCCAATCTGCCTGAAACATTACATGTGTGATCAGAGTCCAGCCCTCATCACATCCATAGGCTGAAATACACGCTCAGTTGCAGCGCCACCTGGTGGACATGCGTGGATTTGCCAACCAGCAAGGATGCGAGGACCAATTCAAAGCTGCTTGCAGCTTTAATTTTGTTAATTTTTTTCTTCAATGTTTTGAATCAGACTTTTGAAGGCCTAAAAATACTCAAAAATGCATGAAACTTTGCACACATCGGGACCGGCAAAAAATTGGATATTTCAGGAGAAATTCTTCGATGTGAGCCGAAATGGCTCAATAGCGCTACCTGGAAAATTTCAAACATTTACTACAGCCACTACGTGTCACCTACAGCTATGAAATTTGGTCGACATCCACTACTAGTCAAAAGTTTGGACACACCTTCTCATTCAATGGTTTTTATTTAATTATTTTCTACATTGTAGATTAATACTGAAGACATCAAAACTATAAAAGAACACATGTGGAATTATGTTGTAAACAAAACAATGTTTACCTTCTGTATTAATGTTATGATTGATTGTGTAGTGTTAACTCATATTAATCTACATCCACAGCTGTAACGGGAGAAGGTCCTGTTCCATCACAGCCAGCAACTGGGTGTTTGGAGACCCATGTTGGGGAACCTATAAGTACCTGGAAGTCACTTACACTTGTAACGGTAGGCAGCTTCACACGACTCAAATGTTCTCAGTTTAGAAAACATTATCCTGCAGGTCAATAACTTCATCTAAAGCTGATATCTGACTTGCTCTTTTTCAGCTCTGTGACTGGATAAAAGCCTAAAGTCGAAACATCACAGCGTATTGTCTGAGCTCTGGATGAAATATATACTGAAGCAGTAATCAGCAAAATAACAATAATTCAAATGCTAAATAAATGACCAAAAGTATCTGGACAGCTCAAACTAGATCAGGCTGGTCAACTGTCCACATACATTTGGCCACATACTTACCGCAAGTTCAAGAATCCCGTTCCTTCCTGATTGAATGTTTTTATTAGCTTTTTTCTATTTTATTTCATCGTATTCTGCTGTAACAGTGTCTTCATTATGCTAATAAATACATATACCTGGCATCAACATGGTGGAGTCCAGGCTGTGTTCTTGTTAATACCGCTGTAGTTTTATTATCACTTATTTAACACTCTTACTCAAACAAGTAAAAAAGAAAGTATTTGCTGCTTTAGAACTACATGAAAACAAATCCACCGGGTGTTCAGCAGTGCATGAGGACTCCTGTATTCACTCTTACAGCAGAACATTTGGAGAGTTTTGTTCGTAGTTCAGACATTTTAGACTTTTTAGGGTCAATTCAGACAAATTCTCGGTCATTTTGAACACATTTTGCTGGTTTTTGGATGAGTTCTGAGTCTTTTCTGAACAAACTAAGTTGTTTTGATTAGTTTTGGACAAATTATGAGTCAGTTTAAAGACATTTTCCTTGATTTTGGAAAGTTTCAAGTCATTTCAGACACATTGTCAGTGTTTTTTAAATTCATTTTAATAATTTTGGATGAAAGATAAGATGGACACCATTTACCAGACCATGACGACCTCAAGACCTTGAGGTCATCCATGAGGTCTGAGTCATTTTGGAGACATTTGAGTTCCATTAACATCAATAATTCCAGTAATCCACTGGATGTTCAGTTCCTCAGATGCTGGCAGTGCATGAAGACTCTTGTGTTCGCTCTTACAGCAGGACATTTCATTTTGGAATTTTTAGGTCAATTAGGACAAATTTTGGATGAGTTTTGAGATATTTTAGACAGATCCTAAGTAATTTTGAACATTTTTTGCAAAATTTTGGATGGAGTCTCTGTAATAATTTCACTGCTTACTACAGTGATTTTGAAGATTTTGAATCTTTTTATGGTAATTTTGCTTCTTACAAATGTGATACTTTTGCCTCTTGTGGTGATTTCTAATCTTTTGGTAGGGTTTTTTGTCTCTTATGGTCATTTTGAATCATTTTGTGTTAATTTTTCCTCTTATTGTGGTGATTTGGATTTATTTTGTGCTAATTTTAAGTCTTAATGCAGAGGTTTTGAATCTTTTTGGAGTAATCTTGGTTCTTCTTGTCGTGATTTTAAATCCCAAGAGACAATAAAAGTGGACTTTCACCAAATGGGACCTTTAAAAGGCTGTACTCAGTGAACCTCTGCTAATTTTTGGATAACTGGGAGTTGGGATGGAAGGAACTAGGAAAACTATGGGTTTGTCCCTTTATATACAGGGCGTCCTTGACTTAGGTCGGAGTTCCATTTCTACGGATCAACGCAAGTCCATTTTCCCTCTAAGTCACAACTCCTGCGAAAATGTAAACACCGCCATTCCGTGCATCATGATATCGATCAGTTCTTCATAAAAATCATGAATACCAACGACTTCCATGCATGTATGAGTCACTTTACAGGAAGATAACAGAATATGTTGCACAGTTTTTACAACTTAGGCCAAGCAACCGGCAGATGTTCATTGGTGTTTCACCCTGTTCTGAGCATTTTATTTTATCTAATTTCACTTCCATGGAGACGGCTTTCTTTTTCTTCAAAGTATCAGAAGAGTCTGACTTACGCTTGGGAGCCGTAATGAAGGGCAAAAAGTTAGTGAATGTAGCACAATCCAAGGTGGAGTACAACTGGACAATGGAAACAAAGCTGTCTTATAGCGCCGCGTGACGACGTATTCATCCACTCCACTCGCCAACAAGTTCTACGTAACCAGTTCTGATGTAAAGACCAAATGCCGTAGGTCGATGACGTCGCAAACCGAGGACCCCCGTATACAGTTTCTAAGTAAGATCTTTATCCATCCCAGAAGTCTCTGTCATGGTGCCCGTTGCTAGCTAAACCCCCACAGTGCTCTCTGTCACTTAGCAATCCGCCACTTTGAACTCCCCAAATCTTCCATTCTTCCACATGGCTCTGAACAAACCTGGATTACCTGAACAGACTCTGGATCTTCAGATGTTTTATTGGGTCACAGCAGCAGCACGACACAGGACCACACATCAATGGTATCCACTACAAGTCATGACAACAAAATAAATTAACAAACAGAAAAGTAAAGTTCACATTGAGCGTTCTTCAGTGCACGTCAGTCATAAGAGCTCCACTTGAGGAATAAATACGATATTCATGTTTTCAAAAAAACAAAACAAACTTGCAGTCATGTTTGGATAACGAAGGTTAACTGGACTAGATCGAATGTGATGGATTTACCTGTGGTCCATAAACCAGTTGTGTTCCCTTCATTCAACAGCTACATCTCAACTATCTACTCAGAGACACAGACAAAATGTAAACGTATTAAATTACAGCAGTTTCACCAATAAATAGCATCTCATAATTCATTTCACTTTTCACAAGATATATTCGTCCCTGTTTGTGTTGCTGTACGCCTCCCTTTTATGTTACATAAGCCTGAAAACTGACTGCAGTTAGCTTTTTATCGGTTAGCGTTATTTTAACAACTCATTTAGAATATCTGACGATCTTCTGAAGGGATTTCCAAATCGTACTGCAAAATAAAGTCATTTCAGGTGATTTTATTTGTGAGAAATTTCAGATTGAAGTATTTATTAATCTGCCAGTACCTCAATCTGATTCATTTTCGTTTGTTTGTCATCACATTTTTGGCCAGGGATGCAAATTTTGAATAATTTTCATTTTAGAGACATCTGAGTTCCATCAACATCAATAATTCCAGTGATCCACTGGGTGTTCAGTTCCTGATGCTGGCAGTGCATGAAGACTCTCGTGTTCACTCTTACAGCAGATCATTTGGTGAGTTTTGCTCGTGGTTCAGACATTTTAGACTTTTTGGGTCAAGTTGGACAACTTCTGAGTCATTTTGGACAAACTTTGCTAGTTTTTGGATCAGTCTTTTCTGGACAAACTAAGATGTTTTGATTAGTTTTGGACAAATTATGAAAATTTCGAACACATTTTCATTGATTTTGAATAAGTTTTGAGTCATTTACTCGAAAAATTTTTGTTTGTCTGTTGTCACAATTTGTGGCCTGGGATGTAAATTTTGAATAACTTTCCCATTAAATCATCTGCAGCCTTATCAACCGATGATCAATAACGCAAACTGAGCAAAGAGAACATGACTTCAAACACATGAGTTCTGGTCGGAGGTCATTAATCGCCGCATACGTCTTTGTCATAATGCTCGTTGCTAGCTAAACCACTGCATTTTCCATATTTAAAATACTGATTCTGGCCTTGGTTTGACTTTGTAATGTTTAGTGAAGGATTTTACATGTCCCAAAACAGTGATAGTGATGATTAAATGACCTTTTGTCCACCATATTTTTATGTCAGATGTCGCTCAGGTATAAACTTAACACAGTTCACATTGGTTTTGTGCCTTTTTTAGTCAATAGACACAAGATTTGGGCTTCAAAGGCGACTCTATTCTCTCTCAGTTTGTCGCAAACTCATGAACTCTGGTTGGAGGTTATTAAGCATCCCAGAAGCCTTTGTCATGGTGCCCGTTGTTAACTAAACTACCACAATGCTCTCTGCTTTCCAACATGAACTGTAGTCTGAGTGACTCCTCCTCTGGTCTCTACAGGATTAAACAGGAAGAGGCTCCATCTGGTGGAACAACCAGGAACTACAGCTGACCTATGATACATTTAAACACTGTTTTTTTTTTTAAACTTTTACGCTACACTATTTTACAGTTTTGATGTCCAAACTAAAAATCAGTACTAAAAGCCTCGACTGAGTGAAACCTGTCCGATACTTTAGAGTCTTTGGAAACACCTTCAGAACAGCTGAACGCTAACAGAGAAGAGGTTCAGTTCCAGGATTGGAAAGTATAAACAGACATCTATCCCTTATCTAATTAGTGCGATGCCCAACCACAGATGGACAGGAAGTGGGACGTGACGGGTGGAGGGAGTGGAAGTGTCGTGGGAAGCGTTACTCTGTCTGGGGGACGGAGATGGCCGGGCCTTTGGGGTCGTCGAAGCGGTCCATGGTGCGGAGCTGCATGATCATGTGGAGGCCGTAGGTCAGGACCAGGACCATGAGGAGGCTGGTCATCAGGCCCATCCAGATACCCGGAGAGAAGAAGCCGGCGCAGTCGCTGGCATACGAGAAGTCGCCGCCGCTCACGTTGAAGCCCTGGATCTGTGGGGAACCAAAGAAGAACGGGTCAGTTTTTAACAAACGTTCTATTCAACGTCTGATCCATCCATTTAGACACGGTTAGGAGACTTTAAACTATTTTATTAACTGATAATTGGGGACGTTGTCAACGATCCATGATTTTGAATCTTTCTGTCAAGTTTTTCGATCTTCTGTCACAATTTTGCTTCTTACAGAAGTGATTTGCATCTTTTCGTAGTATTTTTCTGTCTTATTCTGGTGATGTTGAATCTTTTTGTGGTAATTTTGAAACTTTTTGTGAAAATTTTGAATCTTTTTGTGGTCATTTTTGTCTCTTATTTTAGTGATTTTGAATCCTTTGTGATAATTTTGAATCCTTCTCATGCAATTTCAGATCTTTTTGTGGTGATTTTTCCTCTTACTGTAATAATTTCATATCTGTTCTTGATAAATTTAGCACTTTTTGTGGCAATCTTGAGTCTTTATGGTGATTTTGAATTACTTGTAAAAATTTTGCCTCATTTTGTAGTGATGTTGAATATGTTTTCTGGCAATTCCACATCTTTTTGTGGTGATTTTCAATCTTTTATTAGTGTTTTTCAATCTTTGTGAAGATTTGGCATCTTTTTGTAGTAATATTGGAGTTTATTATAATGATTTTGAATCTTTTTGTGGTGATTTTGAGTCTTTTTGTGTTGATTTTAAATCTATTATTCTGGTGATTTTGAATCCTTTTGCTGTGATTTTCAATCTCTTGTGGTGATTTTCAACCTTTCTGTGGTCATTTTGATTGTTTTGGGGCAATTTTGAATCCTTTAATGGTGATTTTGAATCTTTTTGTGGTAATTTTGAATCTTTTTCTGGTGATTTAAATCTTTTTGAGTAAATTTTGAATCTTTTACCTGTAATTCTGACTGTGGTAATTTTGATTCTTTTATTGGTGATTTTGAATCTTTTTTGTGGTGATTTTGTCTCTTGTGGTGATTTTGTCTCTTTGTGGTGATTTTGTCTCTTTTTGTGGTGATTTTGAATCTTTTTGAGATGATTTTGAATCTTTGTGATGATTTGAATCTTTGTGGTGATTTTGACTCTTTTTGTTGTAATTTTGACTCTGTGGTAATTTTGATTATTTTATTGGTGATTTTGAATCTTTTTGTGGTTATTTTGACTCTGTGGTAATTTTGATTATTTTATTGGTGATTTTGAATCTTTTTGTGGTTATTTTGACTCTGTGGTAATTTTGATTCTTGTATTTGTGATTTTCAGTCTGTTTTGGTGATTTTGAATCTTTTTTGCTCATTCGGAGTCTTTTTGCAGATTTTGATTCTTTTAGCTGTAGTTTTGCCTCGTTTTGTGGTCATTTTGAATCTTATTCTAGTGATTTCTAATTCCTTTGTGATGATTGTTTGTTGGTTTTCAGAAGAAATATTTTTTGACTTCCTTACAGCGGTGCTTATAGATGCTCAGTCTCACCTGGAAGTCTTTGAAGGAAACCCTCCACTGGATGGCCGGATCTTTGGACGACTCGGGGGTGAGCAGCGGCCAACGGAAGCTGGTGACGGACTCGCAGCGGTAGGAATACTCAGCGGGAGCGTAGATGTTCCTGCTGCCATTAAACATGGCCTTGACGCCGTCGTACTCCAGCTGCACGGTGTCCAGCGTGAACCAGCGACGGGCCGACACCTTGTAGTAACGCTGGCTCATAGCAAACCTGAAAACACACAGAGAGAGAGGCTTTAAATAAAAAGGTCTGAAAGCTGCATTCCTCTGTAAGCCACCAGGGGGCGACTCCTCCGGTCTGACTGAATAGAAGTCAATGAGAAAACGAGCCGACGTTTTACTTCATCTGTTCCCTCGGTGAATGTTTTCCTCTTCAGTTTCTGCTCTCAATCTCTTGTTTTAAGTCTCCTTTAATACAATGTGGTGTTAATTTACTAAATTATGGTCCAATGTAGAGGAAAATAGACGATAAAGCAGGAGATGTTTCAGTCTGATCCACCCTTCATTAATTATGTCCAGGTACAAATGCTATGTCAACTCAAGATTTTGAAGCCTTTTGTGGTCCTTTCACTTCTCTTGTTGGTGATTTTGCCTCTTATTGTAGTAACTTTGAATGTTTTTGTGGTGACCTTTCTTCTTATTGTAGAGATTTTTAATGTTCTCATGGTGATATGAAATCTTTCAGTGGTAATTTTTAATCTTTTTCTGGTCATTTTTCCTCTTATTGCAGTGATTTTCAGTACTTTTGTGTTTATTTTGAATGCTTTTATGTTCATTTGGAATCTTGTTGTGGTATTTTTTTCTCTTTTTGTTGTGATTTTAAATCTTTTTGTAGTGATTCTGAAACTTCTTGTGGTGATTTTGAACCCCTTTGTGGTCATTTCAAATCTTTTATTGGTGATTGTGCCACTTATTGTCATGATTTTGAATCTCTCTCTCATCATTTTGCCTGTTACTGCCGTGATTTTCAGTACTTTTGTGTTTATTTGGAATGTTTTTATGTTTATTTGGAATCTTTTTGTGGTTATTTTGAAAATTACTGTGGCAAATTTGCCTCTTGTTGTGGTAATTTTGAATGTTTCTGTGGTAATCCCGTCTTCTGTTGTAGTGATTTTTAATCTTTCAGTGGTAATTTTGCCGCTTATTGTCGTGAGTTTCTGTATTTTAATGTTTATTTTGAATCCTTTTGTGGTGAATTTGCCTCTTGTGGTATATTTGAATGCTTCTGTGGTAATTTGGCCTCTTATTTTTGTGATTTTCAAAGTTTTTGTGGTGATAATTATTGTTTTTACATTTATTTTCAATCTTCTCACAGTGATATTGAATCTTTACTGGTAGCTTTAAAGTTTGTGGTGTTTTTGCCTCTTATTGTGGCCATGTGGCAATATTTAATGTTCCCTTGGTAATTTTGCCCCCTATTGTGGTGACTTTGATGCTTTGTGTAGTGATTTTGAATCAATTATTGGTAATTTTGAATCTTTTTGTGTTGATTTTCAATCTTTTGTGGTGATTTTGAGTGTTTTTTGGTACATTTTGCCTCTTATTGTACTGATCTTGAATGTTATTCTACTGAGCTGTGATTGGTGTGTGTGTGTGTGTGTGCGTGTGTGTGTGTGTGCGTGTGTATGTGTGTGCATGCGTGCGTGCGTGCGACTTACACCACTTTGAAGCTTTTGTGTCCGAGGACTTTCTCATAGTTCAGAACCAGCCTGCAAACAAACCAAACGTGAAATAAGACACAGAAAAAAATACATCAAATTTAATACAAAAGTTGATTAAAAGTTTCACATAAAATGCAGGAAAATCAAGTTACTTTTCAAATTTTACTTTGATAAACACCAAGAACATGTTCAATGTGAAAAAACATCTGTATGTAGTTCATTTTTTGGAAAATTTTTTTGACATCAGCTTGTGTTGAGGATCTGTAGCTCCTCAGCATCAGTTACCATGGAGATCTAGCTACTCAGCATCAGTTACCATGGAGATGTAGCTCCTCAGCATCAATTACCATGGAGATCAAGCTCCTCAGCATCAGTTACCATGGAGATCTAGCTCCTCAGCATCAACTACCATGGAGATCTAGCTCCTCAGCATCAGTTACCATGGAAATCAAGCTCCTCAGCATCAGTTACCATGGAGATCAAGCTCCTCAGCATCAGTTACCATGGAGATCAAGCTCCTCAGCATCAGTTACCATGGAGATCAAGCTCCTCAGCATCAGTTATGTCGAATGGGGCCTAGTTTGAGATCCCAGAAACAACCACGGTTAAGAGGTAATAAAAGTCCTAAGCACATTCATCAAAACAGCAGACCAATAAAGATCTATCTGAAGAAACCACATAATGTAACCAAGTGATTATGCTTAAGCAGAGCAGTGATTTTTGTAACCTGATGCATATTTTTGAAATAATGAAGTGTCTGAATAAGATAGATGTGAATGATTTATGAAATGATTTGTTCATGATTGAAATATTAAATGTGAAGCATGTTGTGTGATCAGGCAAATGCAGTGATTTAAAGGAATGATTATGTGTGACAAGTACTGTGTCTGAAAAGAGGAAGATGATTTTAAACTGCGCACTTACTAGAAAAGAGGAACTAGAGTGTTACCAAATGTTGAGCAATGCTTAGCCTCTACAGGACAGTGATTTTGACTCACAGAATGTTGTTCCAAATATGGTAAATCCTTGTGATGGTTAATAAGTGCAATGATCTCATGCAGGATGCAGTCCCAAGTATGGGCAATGGAAATCATGTGTAATCCTTCTGAAATGTAATGTAATCAGAGTATATTCACTGAGTGTGTATTGGGAATGTGACAATGAATCAGCCATGACTAGGCAACTGAGCCCTCAGACACTGGGTGTGTATTGAGAGATAACTGTATAAAAAGGGGAGACAGAGACAAAGTATTGGGAGTTCTCTGAGTTGTCGGAGACGTCGGGGTCGTAGATGGGCTTAACACTGGGTTAAGCCTGCCAGAGTTCTTTGAGGATATCGCTGGAAGAAAAGTTCTCCGGACTTTGTTCAAGAAAAGAAGACCAAACTCTGCTGATGAAGAAAAGTTCCAGTCGGTCTACAGAGTCACTAAGAAGAGAAGAAAGAAGAACAGCTGCTGAACCAAGAAGAGGAAGACGGTAGAGGAGACGGCAGCTGGAGGCTGCTCTCAACCCAGAGAGACGGGAGAGTCGGGGACTTTCCACCACCGTTCATCTGCCCAGGTCATCGGGGCTTCCTCACCACTGTTCCAGCTCCTGCTTCTAAAGACATCTGCAAGACCAAGATTGGCTTTTTTGGGACTTTTTCTGCTCCCCCTGCCGAGGAAGAACAATTTTTGGACTGAAAGAGACTTTGTACGGGGTTTCCAGATCCACTACTGAGTTCGTCCAGACGCAGGTTAGACATCGGGCGTGGCAGCTAAGGCCAAGCTGCCCGTCCTCTCTGTCTCCCAAATTATACTGATTAGAGACGATTCTTAGAAAGGCTCAGTTTTAATGATTATTAGTGTAATTGATCTGTTTTAATTATATTTGTTACTGCCTAATCAAGAACTGATGCTATGCCCTTGCTGAATTTATTCAATAAAACACTATATTGCATTTAAAGAGAAGATTAATGTATTTTTTATAATTCATATGCTTCGCATGCCAGTAAAAAGTTAAGTCTATTGTGTGCATTAAAACTAAGAGGTTCCTAAAGGTTGCTTTAGTCCTAATAGTAATTTCAAAATCTTACCCTTGAGGTTTTCTGTTCCTGACCTCTAAAACTAACCTAGGAATATCACCAAGTGCAAACAGAAATAAGAGGAAAGCTGTCGTTAACAGACGTGACTGATAGGTTGCTTGGTTACTTAGGCTACTTAGCTGGGCTGCATATCAGAGTAAGAAGGGTAAAGCGTTTGGAAGTAGACAGTAAGAACCTAGGCGAGTATTCCTCGACACCAGCTTAATCGTTCTGCTGAATCCTGTTAGACAAACCACTAACAGGCAGATAGAATCTAACCCTAAGAAACGGAGAGCTGGTCCTGATTTACCCTTAGCAGGTTAAAGAAGGCAGATCTGACGACAGTTACCATGGAGATCTAGCTACTCAGCATCAGTTACCTTGGAGATCAAGCTCCTCAGCATCAGTTACCATGGAGATGTAGCTCCTCAACATCAGTTACCATGGAGATCAAGCTCCTCAGCATCAGTTACCATGGAGATGTAGCTCCTCAACATCAGTTACCATGGAGATCTAGCTCCTCAGCATCAGTTACCATGGAGATCAAGCTCCTCAGCATCAGTTACCATGGAGATCTAGCTCCTCAGCATCAGTTACCATGGAGATCAAGCTCCTCAGCATCAGTTACCATGGAGATGTAGCTCCTCAGCATCAGTTACCATGGAGATCTAGCTCCTCAGCATCAGTTACCATGGAGATCAAGCTCCTCAGCATCAGTTACCATGGAGATCTAGCTCCTCAGCATCAGTTACCATGGAGATCTAGCTCCTCAGCATCAGTTACCATGGAGATCTAGCAAGTTAAAGGAGAGCCACCTTCATGATACTGGAAACTCTAACTGGGCTCAACATACCAGCTGACCCACTGATCCAACATCGTAATTCAGACATCTGGAGTTAAGCTGAAGGTAGCTGCATGTGGAACCTGAAGGTAGCTG
Source organism: Amphiprion ocellaris (assembly GCF_022539595.1). Taxonomy (NCBI): domain Eukaryota; kingdom Metazoa; phylum Chordata; class Actinopteri; family Pomacentridae; genus Amphiprion; species Amphiprion ocellaris. Next base: position 1,990,359 of record NC_072773.1, read on the forward strand.
CAGGTAGAAGCTGAAGGTAGCTGCAGGTAGAAGCTGAAGGTAGCTGCAGGTAGAAGCTGAAGGTAGCTGCAGGTAGAAGCTGAAGGTAGCTGCAGGTAGAAGCTGAAGGTAGCTGCATGTGGAACCTGAAGGTAGCTGCAGGTAGAAGCTGAAGGTAGCTGCATGTGGAACCTGAAGGCAGCTGTAGGTAGAAGCTGAAGGTAGCTGCAGGTAGAAGCTGAAGGTAGCTGCAGGTAGAAGCTGAAGGTAGCTGCAGGTAGAAGCTGAAGGTAGCTGCAGGTAGAAGCTGAAGGTAGCTGCAGGTAGAAGCTGAAGGTAGCTGCAGGTAGAAGCTGAAGGCAGCTGAAGGTAGAAGCTGAAGGTAGCTGCATGTGGAACCTGAAGGTAGCTGCAGGTAGAAGCTGAAGGTAGCTGCATGTGGAACCTGAAGGCAGCTGTAGGTAGAAGCTGAAGGTAGCTGCATGTGGAACCTGAAGGCAGCTGTAGGTAGAAGCTGAAGGTAGCTGCATGTGGAACCTGAAGGCAGCTGTAGGTAGAAGCTGAAGGTAGCTGCAGGTAGAAGCTGAAGGCAGCTGAAGGTAGAAGCTGAAGGTAGCTACAGGTAGAAGCTGAAGGTAGCTGCAGGTAGAAGCTGAAGGTAGCTGCAGGTAGAAGCTGAAGGTAGCTGCAGGTAGAAGCTGAAGGCAGCTGAAGGTAGAAGCTGAAGGTAGCTGCATGTGGAACCTGAAGGTAGCTGCAGGTAGAAGCTGAAGGTAGCTGCATGTGGAACCTGAAGGCAGCTGTAGGTAGAAGCTGAAGGTAGCTGCATGTGGAACCTGAAGGCAGCTGTAGGTAGAAGCTGAAGGTAGCTGCATGTGGAACCTGAAGGCAGCTGTAGGTAGAAGCTGAAGGTAGCTGCAGGTAGAAGCTGAAGGCAGCTGAAGGTAGAAGCTGAAGGTAGCTGCATGTGGAACCTGAAGGTAGCTGCAGGTAGAAGCTGAAGGTAGCTGCATGTGGAACCTGAAGGTAGCTGCAGGTAGAAGCTGAAGGTAGCTACAGGTAGAAGCTGAAGGTAGCTGCAGGTAGAAGCTGAAGGTAGCTGCAGGTAGAAGCTGAAGGTAGCTGCATGTGGAACCTGAAGGTAGCTGCAGGTAGAAGCTGAAGGTAGCTGCAGGTAGAAGCTGAAGGTAGCTGCATGTGGAACCTGAAGGCAGCTGTAGGTAGAAGCTGAAGGTAGCTGCAGGTAGAAGCTGAAGGCAGCTGAAGGTAGAAGCTGAAGGTAGCTACAGGTAGAAGCTGAAGGTAGCTGCAGGTAGAAGCTGAAGGTAGCTGCAGGTAGAAGCTGAAGGTAGCTGCATGTGGAACCTGAAGGCAGCTGTAGGTAGAAGCTGAAGGTAGCTGCATGTGGAACCTGAAGGCAGCTGTAGGTAGAAGCTGAAGGTAGCTGCATGTGGAACCTGAAGGCAGCTGTAGGTAGAAGCTGAAGGTAGCTGCATGTGGAACCTGAAGGCAGCTGTAGGTAGAAGCTGAAGGCAGCTGAAGGTAGAAGCTGAAGGTAGCTACAGGTAGAAGCTGAAGGTAGCTGCAGGTAGAAGCTGAAGGTAGCTGCAGGTAGAAGCTGAAGGTAGCTGCAGGTAGAAGCTGAAGGCAGCTGAAGGTAGAAGCTGAAGGTAGCTGCATGTGGAACCTGAAGGTAGCTGCAGGTAGAAGCTGAAGGTAGCTGCATGTGGAACCTGAAGGCAGCTGTAGGTAGAAGCTGAAGGTAGCTGCATGTGGAACCTGAAGGCAGCTGTAGGTAGAAGCTGAAGGTAGCTGCATGTGGAACCTGAAGGCAGCTGTAGGTAGAAGCTGAAGGTAGCTGCAGGTAGAAGCTGAAGGCAGCTGAAGGTAGAAGCTGAAGGTAGCTGCAGGTAGAAGCTGAAGGCAGCTGCAGGTAGAAGCTGAAGGTAGCTGCAGGTAGAAGCTGAAGGCAGCTGAAGGTAGAAGCTGAAGGTAGCTGCAGGTAGAAGCTGAAGGCAGCTGAAGGTAGAAGCTGAAGGTAGCTGCAGGTAGAAGCTGAAGGCAGCTACAGGTAGAAGCTGAAGGTAGCTGCAGGTAGAAGCTGAAGGCAGCTGCAGGTAGAAGCTGAAGGTAGCTGCAGGTAGAAGCTGAAGGTAGCTGCAGGTAGAAGCTGAAGGTAGCTGAAGGTAGAAGCTGAAGGTAGCTGCAGGTAGAAGCTGAAGGTAGCTGCATGTGGAACCTGAAGGCAGCTGCAGGTAGAAGCTGAAGGTAGCTGCATGTGGAACCTGAAGGCAGCTGTAGGTAGAAGCTGAAGGTAGCTGCATGTGGAACCTGAAGGCAGCTGTAGGTAGAAGCTGAAGGTAGCTGCATGTGGAACCTGAAGGCAGCTGTAGGTAGAAGCTGAAGGTAGGTGCAGGTAGAAGCTGAAGGCAGCTGAAGGTAGAAGCTGAAGGTAGCTACAGGTAGAAGCTGAAGGTAGGTGCAGGTAGAAGCTTAAATCTCACCTGGCTCTGGTTTTGTCACACTCCGATCCGTCCAGCTTGACGGTGGCCGAGTCTCCGAAGGTGGACGAGGTCAGATCGTGTTCTTCCCACTCGCGGTTCCTCAGGATGCTGACGGATAAACTTCTGGCCCACAGCAGGATGCAGGAGCTGTCATCCTTCTGCAGGAAACATTCAATATAGAAGAAATAGATAAATTATCACACCACCTGACAAAGAAACCAGAAAACACTCAGACTTTAGAAATCTGTCAAAAAAAAAAAAAAACTCCTTTCAGACCTAATAATATTTACTGTGGTGAAAAATGAACCTGCAGTGAAGAAAAATGTCCAGAAACGTGCTGCTGTTCCAAGGATTAACTTCACATTTAATGGAGATAGTTCTGGATCATCAGGAGGTAATGGACTTCTTTCGGCTCTTTGCACCTTTTAGTGTCATTTATTAATCTTTTATTATATTTTTTTGCATCTTTTAGTGTCACCTTTTCATCTCTTAGTGTAATTTTTGCATCTTTTTGTGTAATTTTGTATCTTTTTTGCATCTTTTAGTGTCATTTTTGCATAGATTGATTATGTTCATTTTATCGCTTTCTAATATTTGATTGGCAATTCTTTTATTCAACAAAGTTAGTAAATCATGTCGAAACATGTCAGCAAGGTAAAACAATCACCTTTACTAGCCACTTTTGCATCTTATTGAGCAATTTTTGCATCTGTGTCATTTTTGTACCTTTTTGTGTCATTTTTGCAACTTTTAGTATAATTTTTGCAACTTTTGGGTAACTTCTTGCATCTTTTAGTGCTATTTCTTGTGTTCTGCACTCTGTTAAGTCTGCACAGTAGACATTTCTTCATTTTCTCTCCTTCATGTTGTTCTGTTTCCACAGAGCTGCAGGATTTTAGATTGAAAAATGAACCACGGTGATGAAAAATGAGACAGGAGCAGTGGAATTAGGAGGTTTAAGCTAATAAAAAACAATGGAAAAGCGTCAGAAAGTCACCTTGAACTCTACCGGAGCGTAGACTTTGGTCTTCTCCATCATCTTTCGCTGCCTCTCTCGCTCCCTCTCTCTCTCCCTGTATCCTCCTCTGGCCTGAAGCAGAGATCGACCTCCTCCCAGACCGGCCTCCATGGAGAGAGACGCCGCCTCCTGGACGCAGAAAACAAAGAGTCTGAGAGAAACGCAGCAGAAAGCGGCAGAAATCCCCGACAGATGAACTGTGTGGAGTTCAGACTGACCCTGGAGGGCCGCAGGGCCGTGTAGATGGCCGTATAAGGAACCGCCTGAGTCTTCATGATGCTCAACACCTGACCGATCACCTCGTCTACACAAACAAACACGTCAGTACACACCACCACAGAAACACTTTGAACTTTTGAACTTGGAATCATGAGATTTACTGAGAGGCAGACTCACCGTTTCCACTGAGAACCTCTTTAGCAGACATCAGATCAGCCCTGAAAAAAAGAAAAAGACAAAAACAGCACAATTACAATCACAAACAGTGAGAAAATAAGTCAGAATGGATTTCAGTTTAGAAATTTAAAATGGACCTAACTGGGGTATTTGAGGATATTTTCCCCACAAAAAAATCTGCAATTTGTTCTACTTTAGAGTGAATTTTGACACAAAATTTAGGAAAAAGTGAGAACAACTGAAAAGGTCTGAAATCTTTGATTAACAGCACTAATGACAGAAGTTTAAAAAAAAAAAAAAAACACTTTGAGTTAAAAAGTTCATATTATGACATTAAAAGTTGAAATGACAAAGTAATAAAAATAAACTAAAAGTTGAAATTTTGAGACAAATTTAGAAATTTCAAAATTAAAAGGTAAAAATACAAAATTAAAATTTGAAATTAGGAGATTAAAAGCACGAAAAAATAAAATTCAGAAATTGTGATGCAAAAAGCAAAAAAATAACAAAAACATGACATTAAAATTTGAACTGATGAGATAAATGAACCAAAAAAAACAAAAACAAAGAAAGAGTTGGAAATCTGAGATAAATTTAGACATTTCAAAATTAAAAGCTGAAATTATTAGCTTCAAAATTTACAAAAAATAAAATTAAGTCAGAAAGTTTGAGGTAAAAATGCAAAAAAAAAAAAATAAATAGGAAATTAAAAGTTGAAATGAGATAAAGTTAAAAAAAGTAAATGTGAAATAAATGTAGAAATTTCATTAATTAAAAGGTAAAACTATAAAATTAAAATTTGAAATTAGGAGACTATAAAGTACAAAAAATATAATTAATTTAGAAATTTTTAGCTAAAAAGTAAAAAAAAAAAAAAAAAACTGAAAAGATATTTAAAGATGTATAAAAATATGCCTTAACACTAGAAAATGCATCTTAAAATACGTCTCAGTGACTCTTATGACCGTCTAGTTCCTGGTTCCTAGCCCCGCCCCCTTCAGGAAGAAGACTCCCTCTGATTCAGGCGGTCCTGGCGCTGTACCGACCCGATGCCGTAGGGCAGCCTGAACACCAGCAGGGCCGGAGACGAGGCGTTGAGCCTGAGCTGGCTCAGCGTCTCGGGGTCCATGTACAGGGGGGACGTCTCCAGCTGGTCCTGGAGCTGACCAATCACAGCGTTGGAGGCGGGCCAGGACACGGCAGGTAACACCAGGGGGGAGGACGAGGAGGTGAGAGCTCCCTGAGACAGAAACACACCTGAGGTCAGATGAAAACCTGCAGAACAACAGATACAGGAGGTTTAACGGTGGACGGACGTTACCTCCAGGTTTGGAAAGACGCTGTCCTGCTTGTTCCCAAAAGCTCCTCCATACATGGTGAAGTCCTCGATGCTCATCTGAGGAAAACCACAAGAAAACACGTCGATAAATAAAAAAATAAACACATTTATCTATTTAAAGTTACCACTGACTGTTTAAAATAATTTTTCTGTGGTTTTTTAATGTGGTTTTCCAGTCACAGAGATTTTTTAATCCCCGAGAGGCAATGTTTTTCATCTGTACATCATGAAACTGGTTCAAGGAGCAAATATCAGCAAATACAATCAAGGACTCATCAGGACTCAGAAAAACAGAAATTATAAGTACTTTTTTTTTCAAACAAAAGTGAACTGAATTTAACATTTGTTTCACCTTTGTTTTTTGTTTTTGGACAAATTTTGAGTCATCTTGGGAACTTTACATTACTTTATAGTGACACTAGGAATTTCAAATTATTTAGTAAATTACAATAAATAACCAAATAAATGTTTATTTTTTCCAATTTCTGTCGTTCTGTGTCGTACTGCCAGAAGACATCTGAGTTCTTTCTCCTTCTTCATTCTGGGTCCTCAGAGCTGCAGAACCGTAGATTAAAAATGAACCACATACAGGAAAAATGAGAAAGTGTGTGTTTGTTGTGTTTGTTTCTTGTGCACCTTGTCCTGCAGGAACAGCACCACGTTTCTGGGACCGACATCCAGAGCTTTCTCCAGGTAAGACGCCAGCTGCTGCTGCCCCACGATGTGACCCGCTGTGGGGGGAAACTGTCGAGGAGCAGCGGCTCTGGTGGAGGAAGCAGCGTTTAGACAGAGATAGAAATGTGTGTAGAAATACTCTGTGGCTACGTCTAGTTCTGCATTAAGAATAGCTCCAGACAAGTGGACTAAAAGTGACAAAATTCAGAGCAGAAGTGAAGCATAACTATAGTTTTTTGCTGTGTAAAAATGCAAAAAAAACATTTTAAGGAAGCAGCTTTTCAAAGCCGTAAAATTACCGCATATATATATATATATATATATATATATATATATATATACATACATATATATACACACACATATGTATATATATATGTGTGTGTGTGTATATATATATATATATATATATATATATATATATATATATATATATATATATACATATATATATAAACAGAGCTGTCGTATTTCTGCTTCAGTGGGTTTTCCTCCAGGGTTAAATGTTAAATGTTAGCATCTGAGCTACACAGCTCCTCCTGTAGGCGGACGACAGGTGTAACTGCACCTGTCCTTCATTAGGGTTATTAAATGTTGTCATGCTGTTAATTTAACAACGTATTTTACTAATTAAAGAGCCTAAATCAAACATTATTCCAGCTGATGTTGGTTTATAATCTGTCACTGAACCGCTGCAGCGTCTTTAACCCGCTAACCGTTAGCTACAGACCAACCGCAGAACCGCCTCCAGGAGCGGATTAAAGGGTACATTCTGAACATTTCTCACCCCTCGCTGGTCCACAGGATCAGAGGAACCTGCTCGTCGCAGCTCCCGGAGGTCAAGACGCTCAAGAAGCTGAATAAACCGAGAAAAACGGCCGAAGCCGCGGAGATGCTGCGGAGCTGTGGACACTCTAAAGACGCCATCTTTACCCTCTGTAGTCTGACAGCTGGTGACGTAGGGACGTCCAGCGGGATGACGTCATGACGCATGAAGAAGACGCTCTGCAGAGAAGAGACTTTATCTTCGTCTTTTACCATCATTTATGCGTCTTTGTCCCATTTTTGCTTCTTTTCGTGTAATATATGCATCTTTTCATGTAGCTTTGCATTTTTTCTTTGCGTCATTTATGCATCTTTTTGTGACATTGTTGCATCTTTTAGTGTAATTTTTGTATCTTTTAGTGACATTTTTGCATCTTTTCGTGACATTTTTCGTTTTTTTAATGTCATTTTTGCATGTTGTGTAATTTTTCCATCTTTTCATGACATTTATGCACCTTCTCGTATCATTTATGCATCTTAGTGTCATTTTTGCATTTTTTATGTCATTTATGCATCTTTTCATGACATTTTTGCATCTTTTAGCATCATAAATGCATCTGTTAGTGACATTTTTGCATCTTTTAGTGTCATTTTTGCATCTTTTAATGTCATCTTTGCATATTTTATTTATTTATTTTATAATTTTTGCATCTTCAACTGGTCAAGCAGAGTTTGGAGACGACAAATGGGCCAAATTAAAATGTAGAAATACTTTATTGGCATCACATAGTGTAGGAAAGATCGGCAATCACAGTAAGGCGACACATTTATAAAACACAGATCTGTGAACCTGTGATCTCTACCATAAAATAAGTTATTTACATCTGTGATGGAGGTTTTCTGAAGGTTCCACAGAAAAAAACTGCATTTTAATACATCATCTGGAAAAGAAATGATCCACAGTAATAGGAAGTGATTCTGAAACGTGATTTAAATGTACAAGCAGGACATGTGCATGTAATCCAACTAACAATGGTACAGCTACCATTTATCATCCAGCACTCATGAACTGCATTAGATTAAGAATTAAAATCTAAACCAGCCACATTTAGTCCTAAAATCAACAGCAGCTTCATGTAAAGAGCTTTTAATGCCATTTAAATAACGGATAATTCAGCAAAAAAAAACTCACGATTACCTTCAGCAGCAGGTTTTAAATTCTCACCAGGAAAAGACTGTTGTGTCAAACCAACGCCGGTTAAAATTTGGTTCAATTAATCCACTGAAACACAGAATTAAAGCTACAATCTTTCAGGTTTCCATGAAATTTAACTGTTCTGGATGCTGCTGTAGGTGCATTTACACCATATTCTAAAGGAAAAAAGAAAAAAAGAGAATAATCAACAAAAACACGCCATTTTTTAGAGCAAGAAAACAAAAAAAAACCATCCGATTTTAAACTAACCCTAACCCTAATAATGTTGTCCTGTTGGGAAAATTAACCAAATCTGAGCTTAAAAATCCAAACATGTCGTTGAAATTACTTTGCTGTTTAGGTCTCATTTAGAAATCTGGCAAAAATAAACCATTTAAACTAAAAAATTCTGCATTTCTTGGTGCAAACATGAAGCCCCTTTTAACTCAGCTGTGATTAACAGTGAAGTTACAAACTTTCAAGCATTTTATTTAAGTTTTGCTTTTGTTTTTAATTATTAAATATTCCTTATTTAAGCTTGCATTACCAATAAATAATATAATTTCATCTTGAGTTACAGTATTTTATTTGAAATTATTGTTAAATACTGTTTTACTTTGGATTATTGTTAAATATTTATATTTTTTCCATTTAATTTTCTTTTTTGTATTTTATTTATTATTACTTGAAGTAATAATGTGTGGTTCTGTTGGAAAAATTCACCAAATCTAAGCTTAAAATCACGACCTGCCATCAAAATAACTTGTGTCCCTTAGAAGTTTGTCAAAAATAAACATTTTAAACTAAAAAATTCGGCATTTCTTAGTGCAAAAATGAAGCCATTTATAACTCAGCTGTGATTAAAAGTCAAGTAACAAAAATTCTAACTTTTTTCCAAATTCTGCAGAGGATTTGGATCGTGCAACAAGACGATCTTGTTATTTTTTTCAAGTTTTTGTCGGCGCTTTAAATTTACTGTTCTGAGGGGCACCGTTGCTGCTTCCTGGGCTGAATCCATCCAAGATGATTCAGTTTGAAGAAAACAAATAATGTAGAGAGTTTTTCACACCTGAAGCAGATTAATGATGAGCTGCAGAATGGTCTGACTACACCACTAACTACTGCTGTTGATAAAAACGACAGAAACTTTAAAGATTGTAAAAAATAAACATGAACTGGATGTAAATGGTGAAGCTGTGAATCATCCAAACCTGATGTGATTCCTCAGATTAATGAAGCTTTAAACATTAGAGAAACCTAAAGTTTGTGCTCCAGAAACCCGATCATTCATCTTTTCATCCGTTTTCCATCGCAGTAACTGAATTTACTGAATGAAATGAAAACCTGCTTTTAAACATTTCCCAGAACGCTGTGAATCTGAAGAGGAAGTTGGAGACCAAAAGTTCTGGTTTTCAGGGTTTAACCTTCAGCTCCAGATGGAGGACTTCCAGCAGAAACCAGGACCTCCAGGACCTCCAGGACTCAGGATCTGGTCTGGGTCTGGCTGTGGAGGGTCTCCGCCTGGACCTTCAGGCTCCGGAACTCCTGCTGGATGAAGTCTGTCAACGTCTTCCTCATTTCCAGCTGTTAGAGACGGAAGATGACGCAGAAATTAACTGAAAATCTGCTCTGAAGACACTTTACCTTAAAGTAACTACAGCTGGATTCATTAATCCTATTGGTTTATTAATCCTCTGCAAAAATAAATCTACTGCAGTTTATTTTAAAATATTATAAGATACTATTTATTTTAGTTTAAAATTTTATTAAAATTATTTTATTTTAAATAGTTATAGAATACAATCTATTTCATTTTAAATTATTAAATATTAATTATATTATGTATAATTATTAAATGTCTTATATATATGCTATATATATATATATTTAATATATATTTAGTTTAAACACTACTTCTTTTTTCTTTAAAGTATTAAAAAAAGCAGTTATTTATAAATTTATAAATCATAATTTTATTATAAATAGTCAATGAATACAATCTATTTTATTTAAAATCATTAAATCTTATTTTATTTTAACTATTACTAGACACTATTTATTTTATTTTAAATATGTATTTTTAATTCTTTAAATTATTATAAGCAATTTATTTAATTTTAAATAAAATTTTAAATCATTAAATCTTAATTATTTTATGTATAATTATTAATCTGATTTTGTATGTTTTAACTAATATTAAATACTATTTATTATCGATTATTTAAATTATTAATAAAAGCAGTTATGTATAAATTCATAAATTACAATTTTATTTTAAATACTGAATTAAGATAATTTCTTTTATTTTTAGTGATTAAATCTTAATTTTTTTATGTACAATTATGAAATGCTATTTGTTATATTATGTCTAATATTAAATACGATTTATTTATTTGATTAAATATTGTTTATTTTAATTTTAATGATCATTAAATGCATTCTAATATTGAATTATAAAATAATATTTATCAAATATATGTTAATATTTATTATTTTTAATTTATGATTCAACTTTATTATTCAAAACTTTTAAAAGTAATTTACATTATTTTAAATTATGAAAACAATATGAAGTTACATCCTAAATACTTGCATCTTATTTTTAATTATTAAATCAGAATTATTTATGTATAATTATTAAATGTTATTTATTATATTGCAACTAATATAAGATACTATTCACTTAAGTTTTACAGTGATTAAAAATTATTAATCTATTTATTTGAATTTAAATTTTTTACATTTAATTATGAAAATATTAATTTATTTTATAAATGATCCTGACTACAATTCATTGTATATCTTATAACTAAATCTTTATTATTTTAGGTATAATTATTAGATGTCATTTCCTATATCTGAATTATTATTAAATACTATTTATTTTATTTTTAGTTTGAGTAAATATTGTTTATTCTAATTTTAGATATTAAATGTATTTTATTATATTCAAATATGGAATTACATATATTTTATTTTTAAATATTATTAGTAAATATGATTTATTCTATTTTTTATTAAAATAATGTGTTATTATAATATTTATAAAATTTTGCTAATACTAAATAGTTTAATGTATTATTACAAGCAACTTATTATTCAAAAGCTTTTAATACAATTTATAATATTTTAAATTATGATAAAAATATGAACTTACATCCTGAATAAAAATGAAACTTTTTCTTTTATAGTTCTTTGGAAAAATATAGGGAGAATAATCCGTAATAAAACGCTTTATCTGCAGCTTTAAATGTGTTCAAATTCACGATTATTGATTAATTAAACAGTTTTCTTAATTGACTAATTAATTGTTTGGTTTCCAGTGTTTCAAAATAACAAAAAATGCAGATAATAAGAGCTCCAAGTCTTTAAACGTCTGGTTTTGTCTGATTTACAGCCCAAAACCCAAAAATTAAAGCAGCAACATAAGAAAATAGAACCCAGTGTGATTCTGTTTTCACAGCATCGTGTAGAAATAAGATCCAGACCTGACTCTTGTTTTCAGCTCGGAGGGATTCTACCAGCTCCTTGACGCTGAACGGTTTCCCCACCAGGACTGTGATTCTCTAAAAGTAGAAAATCAACCAATAAAACCGCAGTCAGAGCGAAATAAAATAAAAAGCCACAAATAAGATGGAAGCGTTTTTGACCTTTCCAGTCTGAGGAATGTAGGGCTTCACGTTTGGCAGAACGTCGCTCAAACCTGACAGAAAAACAGACATTTAAACAGATTTAACAGGAAGAAACCCGTTTTCTGACAATACCTGCTACTTAATACTGAAGTCTGATTACAGTATTATGGGATGTATCATAGTGTGAACAGTTCCAGAGTAGACCTACCGACAACTGTACAGATCACTGATTAATATCTGCTATCTGGTTTTTAAGCCTGAACTTTTTCTGCAGGAATTCTAACTATTTCCTGGTGAACAGAAGCTGTGAGTTCCTGGAGTTTCTGCTGATTAGTTGGTGAGAAGACTCAATGAATCCCTGCATCCGTCCTGATCTGGGCTCAGTTTTAATCACAACTCAGATGTTTTTCCTCCTAAATGTCATGGTTCTATCTGCTGGATTGATGAAGTTCTGAGGCTCAGAAATGATGGAAAAAGTCCATTAAAAAGTGATAAATCTGGACCAACAGCTCGGTGAGTGTTTGTGCCGTTACTCACCAACGTGCCACAGTGGCAGGATAATCGGATTCAGGGAACATTCTGCGATTAACCGACCAACACCTGAAACACAAACCAGAAACTTTATTACACCAAGAACGACAATCAGTTCAATACTGACAGCTGCAGGGGAAAAAATACACAAAATGAAAATGAAACAGAAGATGCCAAAAATGAGACACAAAATGACAAAAATGAGACCGAAAATAATAAAAGTGAGATAGAAAAATGAAAAAACACAGAAAACGACAAAAATGAGACCAAAAATGAGACAAAAAAAATGACAAAAATGAGACAGAAAACAACAAAAATGAGACACAAAATGACAAAAATGAGACAAAAAAATGACAAAAATGAGGCAGAAAACGACAAAAATGAGGCAAAATGACAAAAATGAGACACAAAATGACGAAAATGAGACCACAAATGACAAAAATGAGACACAAAATGACAAAAATGAGGAAGAAAACAACAAAAATGAGGCAAAGTGACAAAAATGAGACACAAAATGACAAAAAATTGACAGAAAACAATAAAAATGAAATATAAAATGAAAAAAATGAGACAAAATACCAACAATTGGACGCAAAATGTCAAAAATGAGACAGAAAATGACAAAAATGAGACACAACAACAAAAATGAGACAGAAAAAAACATGAGGTCTATGTTTCAATCTTTAGAAGCACCCCGTCCTGGTCTGCAGAATAAATGAAAATATCTTTAGATATTCAGAAACTGGTAGCATTCTCACCCCATTTTAGACGAATGAACTCCTCCGTCATGTTGACTTTTCCTGTTGATGAGAAATAAAAAGTTAAAATCCACCATGAGAACTGATAAATCAGTAAAATGTGGCGCTGAAGGTCAGAATACCTTCTGGAAAAATGTGAACCCATTCTCCTCTGTTCAGCTTCTCCAGAACAAAGTCCATCCCCTTCTGGTAGACACCATCACCTGAGGAGATACAGGAAGTTAGAGGAGGAGGAGGAGGAGGAGGAGGAGGAGGAGGAGGAGGAGGAGGAGGAGGAGGAGGAGGAAGAGGAGGAGGAGGAGGAAGAGGAAGAAGAGGAGGAAGAGGAGGAGGAGGAGGAAGAAGAGGAGGAGGAAGAGGAGGAGGAAGAGGAGGAAGAAGAGGAGGAAGAAGAGGAGGAAGAGGAGGAAGAGGAGGAGGAAGAGGAGGAGGAAGAGGAGGAGGAAGAGGAGGAGGAGGAGAAGAAAGAGAAGATGAAAAAGAAGGAGAAGAAGAAGGAAGAGAAGGAGAGGAAGAAAAAGAAGAAGAAGATGGAGAAGAACATGAAGTCAGGTGTTATCTCAGGAGCTTTCAGTCCCACCTCTGCAGACAGGAACACATTTTCCTCGGCTGAAGAATCTGGAGTGAAGTTCTCTGGTGAAGCAGATGTCAGAAGCTGCTGGCGTCCTGAGTTAAAACATGAAAATAAAAACCTCATTAAACTAAAAAGTAAATAAATAAAGACAGAACAAGACGAGGAGCTGATGAAGACTCACCATCTCATCTTGTTGAAGGTCCACAGCTGCCTGAGCTTCAGGACGCCTGCAGCAGACACACCCTGATGTTACTATCATTATCGTTACTGTTACTGCTGTTTCAGGTGGAACCAAGGTGTGCTTTCAGGTTCCTACCCCAGATATGAGGGTCGTCCATGCAGGACTGGTGATTGGACAGCGTGATGAGGGGCGTGTCAGATGGACGCTGGTCGATCAGGTCCAACAGAACCTCATGGTTGTGGACCGTCAGGCTGTTCATGTACTCTGGAGACGGAGAAAAACAACAAGGAGGAGGTTAAAAAGAGAGAGAATATTCCACAAAAAAACAACCAGCAGAACCTCCACCAGAATCATCTGGTTCTTCATCTGCAGGAATTTTACTCATGATCAGAGTTCTACCTTCATACTGGGAATATTTCCAGAGTTCCAGGTCCTTGAAGTCCATAGAGGAGAACGTCTCCTGGAGAAAGTTCTAGAGTAGACCGACTGACAACTGGACAGCTGTCAGTAGGTCTACTCTAGAACTTTCTCCAGTTGTCTGTAGGTCTACTCTAGAACTTTCTCCAGTTGTCAGTAGTTCTACTCTAGAACTTTCTCCAGCTGTCAGTAGGTCTACTCTAGAACTTTCTCCAAGGGCACGTTCTCCTCTATGGACTTTAAGGACGTGGAACTCTGGAAATATCCCCAGGATGAAGGTAGAACTCTGATCATGAATAAAGGTTGTGGAGATGAAGAACCAGATGGTTCTGAGGAGGTCATTGGAGGCTCTGATGGTGTTTTCTGTGTCCATACAGAGTCGGATGAGAACTTACTGGTCCAGAAGTAGGAGTAGGAGCCCACCATGCCCATGACCAGGGAGCTGGAGAGCCTCCAGGCCAGAGCAGGGCATTGTGGGAACGGCCATCTGACCTCCAGGGGCATCACAGCTCCACAGAGTCCACATCCACCGACCTGGAGACCCACAGCGGAACTCAGATCAGCTGCCAGGGTTTAAAAGAGCCTTTAATGACCTGAGGTTGAGGTGAAGCTTCATATATGACTGAAAATCTGCATTTTACAAATAGGAATTAATTTTTAACATTTGACAATAAAATTACATCTGTCTTATTGTATTTAAAACAGCAATACATATAATTATTTTACAGATATTTGTCGCTCCCTGAAAGAAATATTACGCAAATTATGGACTGAAATATAACAGAAAATTTATTAAATTTTTATCTGACAGATTTTCCTTGTTTTGTTAAAATATAGAAGAAAAAATTTTGGCAAAACAAATTTTAAAAATTAAATTATATGTTGACTGTGAAAAAGTAAAACAGACAATAAAATACAAGCTAAAATTGTAAAAAACAAACAAAAAAAAAAACAATAACAACATTTTTCCAAATAGTGAGAACTTCTTTTCCAATATGTGACCATAAAATTACAGTTTTATTGAATTTAAATCAGCTAAAATCTCACTATATTATGTGTTTTAAATTGTCTGCACTGTTTTTACAAATTGATATAATTTATTTAATTTTATGTTATTATTATTATTATTATTATGTTAAGTTATTTCTATTTTATTAAATATCATTATTTTACTCATATTTGTCGCTCCCCGAAAGAAATATTATGTAAATTACGGATTGAAATGTCACAGAAAATTGATTAAACCTCTATCTTATAGATTTTCCCGATTTTCCCAGTTTTGTTCAATTACAGAAGATAAAAAAAATCTGACAAAATCACAGAAAAAAAAATATGAATTTACATGTTGTCTGTAAAAATAAATAATTTTTTTTTCTTTTTATATATATATACACACACACACACACACACACACACACACACACACACACACACACACACACACACACACACACACACACACACATATGTAAACAGGCCAAAATTGTAAAATCAGCAACAAATTATTTTATTTTCCACACAGTGATGACCATAAAATTACAGTTTAATTGTATTTAAATCAGCTAAGGTATATATATATATATTTTTTTTTTACTTGTACTGTTTTTAAAGACCAATACATTTTTTTAATTTAATTCTGCTGTATTTGATCGTTTCCATGCCTTAATATTTGACTTTTCCCTGTAAATGATGAGCTGCTGTTTTAATGGTAGCTTCCTGTTGTTAGCCGGCTGCTAGCAGCTGTTAGCTTCAGAGACTCGACATTAAACATCAGATTAGTTCCTAACCAGCTGATAAACTGAAGAACCTCGGAGATATTTACAGTGATTTACAGTTCCAGCTGAACTTCTTCAGTCCTCACTTCTCTTTCTGCACATTTATTCATCACTCGCTCTCTGTTTTCAGCTCAAATTAGCGGATAAACCGCAGTTTTTCGCCCTTGAGTCTAAAAATAAAACGTCGTGAAGGTGCCACACATTCAAACACTCAGATTTTAACACATTTAAACGCGGTTTAGGTCAGAAATCATCACAAGTTCAGACATTTCTCACCTTCTCCTGCTGACAGCCTGCTGGTCACAGACCCGGAAGTGAACGCTGCGCTCTGAACTCTGGGTAATGTAGTTTTCACCTAAAACGGCTTTTTAAAAGGCCTTAATTATTCACATTTGTTCGATTTACAGAACGAAATTTGAATTTTTTCTTTATTTTTAAATTCTTAGGATAAAAAAGAACATAAAAATTTGACTTATTTTTGCCAAACTGTGTTAAATTTAGTGCAGTACCGGGTCGAGGGACGTGGAATTCTGGGTAATGGATGCTGAGAATTAGGCCAAAGGTGACGAGTCTGGACTCTGCTCGACATTTACAGGATAATTTGGGGAATTGGGTCAAAAATTAGTGTTTAAAAAATATTTAAACTGGGATATAAATGTATAAAATGTGGAGTTAAAATAGTTTATTATAAAACAGTTTATTCCAGATTAGATGTTTTATTATTATTATTAGTAATAATAATAATAATAATAATAATAATAATAATAATAATAATAATAATAATAATAATAATAATAATAATAATAATAATAATAATAATAATAATAATAGGAATAATAATAGGAATAATAATAGGAATAATAATAGGAATAATAATAATAATAATTACAATAATAATACATTTTATTTGTAATGCACTTTTCATTTAGGCAAAATCTCAAAGTGCTACATTAAAGATATAAAAGGATTTTAAAAAATAGTCTTCATGAATTATTTAACACATTTTAAGAAAGCAGTAAAATACAAAAATAAAAAAAAACAAGAATTTGAATGTTAGTTAAAATGCATATTTTTTAATTTGTGATGGTTTAATTCATTTAATTAGTTAATTAATTTGTACTGTTTGTTATTTAGAAATCTTATTGGTCAGATTTAAATGAAACATAGAGATTCTTTTTTTAAGACTCCCTGTTACGAACATAAATAAATTTGAAATAGATAATTCAATAAAATTATTGAAATTTAAACTAATATTGTGTTTATGATGAAGTAAAAAAATAGAAAAAAAATGAAATGATAGTAAATTATATTTATATAATTTGTGCGTGTTGTTGCTTAGTGGATCATCAATAACAATTAATATCATCCATCTAATTAAAACTGCAAGCAGCAGCGGTCCTTGGATCCTTGCTGGTCAGCGAATCCAAGCACGTCCACCAGGTGGCACTGCGACTGACAGTGTATTTCGACCTATATTTCTGGTGAAGGCTGGACTCTGATCACACGTAAAGTTTCAGGCTGATTGGAGCATTACAGGCTAATTATACAGCATTTCCTGTCCATCCACCAGGTGGCGCTATGACTGTTGCTGCATATCGGCCTGTGAATGTCATCAGGGTGGGACTGTGATCACATTTCTGAAGTCTGAGGCAGATTGGAGCATGCACACGGCACTGATACAGTATTTCCTGTTTGATGGCGAAGCGTCGACATTCCGCCGGCCACCGTTTCCGCACCATCAGACTTTTACGGAGCATTTTGATAACTTTTGATCACCCATGACTGGTTTAGATCCTGGCCAAACTTCAGCTCTTACCCTGTTTGAGTTTGTAGCTTTTGAAAATTCCCAAAACGGACCCAAAATCGTGGAAAACATGACACAAAATTCAAAATGGCTGACTTCCTGTTGTGATTTGCGCATGGGTGTCAATTACAATTTTGTGCGTCTTGACGAGTTCCATATGTGTGTCAAATTTCATAACTCTAGGTGACACGTACTGGCCACAGTAACTGTTTGAATTTTTCCAGGTGGCGCTATGGAGCCATTTTGCAACACATATGCGCAATTCCTCGAAAATGTCAAATTTTTCGCCGGTCCTGATGTGTGGCAAAGTTTTAAGGGTTTTTGACTAGTTAGGCCTTTAAATTTGCATCAAATTTGGTCACATATTGGTTTAGTGCTCGAACCCTAAAAATATTTTTAAAAAATCTGTAGTTTTCTGATATGAGACTGTATTACTGTATTTAAATCAGCAGAAAACATCATTATTTTACAGATATCTGGTGTTTTTAGAAAGACAAATTATGAACATTAAAAATCGCAAAATCATTCTTTTCAGAATTTTTAGTTTACTAACTTTCCGTTTAATTAAATTACACATAATAGCCAATAAAATCACAGAAAAAAAACTAATAATTTACCTGATAACTAAAAAAATGGTCAAAGCATAATGTGCACATGAAAAATCAGTATTTTTGCAAACAGGAATTAAATCTTTTCCGTTTCACCACAAAAACACATTTTTTCTGTATTTAAATCAGAAAAAAAATCATCATTTTACAAATTTTTGTCATCATTTGAGAGAAAATTATGGATATAAAGGTCATTAAGGTGTTAATATTTTCCGTTTTGTTAAATTACACATAATATCCAATAAAATCACATAAAAAACTGTAACAATTGTCATAACTAAAAAAAATGGCAAAAACAATGTGTACACCAAAAATTTGTATTTTTACAAACAGTAATTAACAAAATTATATTTTTTTCTGTATTTAATTCAGAAAAACGTCATTATTTTACAGATATTTGGCATCATTTGAAAGAAAATCATGGAAATGAAGGTGTTTAACGGCATTTTACACATTTTCCCTGTTATAAAATATAGTAAAAAGACAAAGCCAGACTCTAACACATAAAATTAAAAACACTTTATTGAATCTTTATTGACAGAGTTTATAAAACCAAACACAACTATTCACCCCTGAATAAATAAACTCTGCATTTATTAGGCAGAGCTGCTGGTAGATTTACAGAAAAGTTCTCATAAATTAAGCTAAATTCCTGATTTTAATCACAAAAAAGCTTAAAAAGTGAGAAAAAAACACAACTACCTGTTTCTGCTGCACTGACAAACACGTAGAGAGAATAAATAGTGAAAATGTCAAGTCATACATTCATAAATGTGCGTTTCTGTCTGGATTAGGAAGGATTAAAAAATAAAGTACACTTAAGAACCGGCTGGATGATTTCACCAGCTGGGGGCGACGACGTTCAGACCCTTCAGTGCCACCTCGAAGCCTAGAAAACAGGCCTGAAGGACACAAAAGAACCATGTTTAAATGTACCAGCACGAAACATGAGATGATGTTAACGTTTCAGGTTGAATTCTCACCGCGTTGGCAGGAAATGCTCGTAGAAACACGGCGTTGAAGCCTTTGTAGAGAGCTTTAGGTCCTTCTTCTCTGAGCAGTGTTCTGAGGACGTCGACCAAACCTCGATACTTCCCATCTGCAGCTGAACGCAAACAGGAAGTAGTTAGTTCTTTACCTTCATACTGGAAATATCTCTACAGTTCCAGGTCCTTGAAGTCCATAGAGGAGAAGTTCAAGAAAGGAGAACGTCAAGAAAGTAGAACGTCTCCTGTAGAAAGCTCTAGAGTAGACCTCTAGTAGGTAGGTAGGTAGGTAGGTCTACTCTAGAACTTTCTACAGGGGACGTTCTACTTTCTGGCTTCCAGTCTTTAAGGTTAGTCTCACTTAGATCATTCAGATCTGGAGACTTCCAGGTTCTTGAAGTCCATAGAGGTGGAAAAAAATATTACAAAACAGCTGAAATTCATCAAAATGCTTCAAAACTTTCCTTAAATTACTCAAAACTTGGCCAAAATGACACAAACCTTCCTAAAACAATTCGAAACCTGTCTTTAGTTAGTAAAAAACTTAACAAAGTTGACAAAAAAGTCCAAAATCATTTAATGATCAGAGTTCTACCTTCATACTGTGAATATTTCCAGAGTTCCAGGTCCTTGAACTCCATAGAGGAGAACGTCCCCTGGAGAAAGTTCTAGAGTAGACCTACTGACAACTGTCCAGCTGTCGGTAGGTCTACTCTAGAACTTTCTCCAGTTGTTGGTAGGTCTACTCTAGAACTTTCTCCAGGGGACGTTCTCCTTTCCTGCTTCCAGTCTTTCAGTTTAGTCTCACTTAGAACATTCCAGGTCCTTGAAGTCCATAGAAGTGGATCCAGATTTATCACTTTTTAATGGACTTTTTCCATCATTTCTGATCCTCAGAACTTCATCAGTCCAGCAGATAGAACCATGACTACACGAGGTTCATTTTTTATCTCATTCAGGACAGATTCTGAAGAATCTCAGACAGGATTTTGTAATTTGGGTCAAATTTTGAGTCCTTCTTTTGACAAAATTTTTGTGATTTTGGTGAAGTTTCAAGACATTTTGGGCACAATATGAGCTATTTTGGTTCATTTTTACCTTAATAAGTCGTGTTGATTACCTTTAAAAAATGTTTTTGGCATTTTGAACCACTTTTGGGGTCATGTTAGACATTTTAGAATGGTCTTGAGGACATTTGAATTCTGCTAAAGTTGTGTTAAAAATAAAGTTTGATGTATTTTAAGGCGATTGTTGACACTTTTTTACACATTTTTTCTGCATTTTGTTTTAATCTGCACTCATTTAGAACAGGTTTTGACAAGTTTTTTGTCATTTTAGTCACGTTTTCAATCCTGGATGGATGTAAAACTGATCTGGTTGCATTTTTTTTAAACAGAACTCAAAAGAGTTTTTGATGATTTAAGCTCTCACCTGTCTGGAAGTTGGACTTGAGGACGTCCGGCGGCAGAGCGATCGTCCAGTTCAAGATTCCTGCGACGCCTCCGGCCAGCAGGATGTTGGGAGTGCTGAGCTGAGAAACGCTGGAACAGAAAATCGGAGTTCAGGTTTAAAAGATCTGCAAACGCCTTCATTACAGTGAGTACCGTTGCCATGGAGACTGACCTCTGGCCCTCAGGAGTCAGGAAGCGTTTGAGGTATTCGTAGGTGAGGAAGTAAAGCCCGTTGGAAGGCACATCTGAGAGAGGAACACAAACACCAGGATGAAATCTGATCGGACTTTTGGATTTAACACCAATAAACAGTTAATGTTCAGTCAGCTGCACTGGAAAAATGTTTGGATAGATGTTCAAAGTAAAACCACAGAAATAATAACTTCATTTACATGTTTTTACCCTTAAAAACAGCCCAAAACTGTAAATAATATCCACATTAAGCATCTGCATATTTTTCATATAACAGATAATTTGTTGTTTTACAATGTGGGACCAAAAATACAGTTTTACTGTTATTTAATTCAGCTAAAATATCACTATTTCACAGATATTTGTTATTAGAAACAAGAATCATCTATATTAAAGATTGAAAACTCCAATTTTTAAATGCTTATTTTACAGATTTTCCCTGTTGTTAAATTATAGAAAAAAAATACAAATAGTAAAGAGGAAAGGTATTAGTTTGCATATTGATTGTAAAATATAAACAAAAATGTACCTTAAAATCCAAAATCTGTGTATTTACAAACTGGAATTTCTTCATTTAATCATATTTGACTGGAAAATTACACAGTTTTTACTGAATTTAAAGCAGCACTGCTCCTTTATACACACTGTTACATATAGATCTATAATCTATAATCAATACCTCTGATCAGGGTCAGGACTGTTCCTTTATACACGCTGCGGATTCCTTGTTCCTTATACAGTCTGACTGCACAATCCAGAGGACCAGAATATCTGGAGCCTCCACTGCTGGACTGGACCTGAAAACACACAATATTATCTACACACTGCAACACAAAGAAAACACACAATATTATCTACACACTGCAACACAAAGAAAACACACAATATTATCTACACACTGCAACACAAAGAAAACACACAACACTGCATCTACACACACCTCAACACTACATCTACACACCACAACACTGCATCTACACACACCTCAACAATGCATCTACACACACCTCAACAATGCATCTACACACACCTCAACACTGCATCTACACACCACAACACTGCATCTACACACACCTCAACACTGCATCTACACAACTCAACACTGCATCTACACACACACCTCAACACTGCATCTACACAACTCAACACTGCATCTACACACACACCTCAACACTGCATCTACACACACCTCAACACTGCATCTACACACACCTCAACACTGCATCTATACACACCTCAACACTGCATCTACACACACCTCAACACTGCATCTACACACAACACTGCATCTACACACACACCTCAACACTGCATCTACACACAACACTGCATCGCCACAAACCTCAACACTGCATCTACACACCTCAACACTGCATCTACACACCTCAACACTGCATCTACACACCTCAACACTGCATCTACACACCTCAACACTGCATCTACACACCTCAACACTGCATCTACACACCTCAACACTGCATCTACACACCTCAACACTGCATCTACACACCTCAACACTGCATCTACACACATCTCAACACTGCATCTACACACACCTCAACACTGCATCTACACACACACCTCAACACTGCATCTACACACACCTCAACACTGCATCTACACACAACACTGCATCGCCACAAACCTCAACATTGCATCTACACACCTCAACACTGCATCTACACTTCTTGGAGGCGTCTTCTAACAGACATTCGAGGACCTGTCGGTTGGTCTGATGCTGTAATTTGTGGCGTCTGTATTTAAACTTGCAGATTGAAGGAAGACGAGTAACCTACTGAGGTTCGAGGACCAGCTTTCAGATAGAAGTGATTCTGCAGATGCTGATAATGTTTCATGATGTTTGTATGTTCAGACCTGGTGGGTCACCAGGTACAGACGGCTACATGAGGCTGCATGAGGTCCTTTACTAACTTCACTAATAACTAGTGGTGGGACGCAATTAAAAAATTTAATCTAATTAATTACAGGCTTTATAATTAATTAATCACAATTAATAGCAGTTTTGTCAAATAGCAATATTTGACACAATAAGTGAAGTTTTTCAATTCAAATAAAATTGTGGTTGACAGTTGAATCAATGAATAGACATATACGTGTTTATAATTTAAAATTTATTTTAAAAAAGGAAAATGGGACATATAGCAAAAAGTGATTTTGATGACTTAAAGCCTGAATTTAGTTGTTTTTTTCCACTGTATGGCACATAAAATCAGCATAAGTAGTTCAAGGAGCTTCACAAAGTAGAAAATCCAGAGATTCATTCCGTTTTCATCTTTTCTGGGTCTGATAAATGGTGGAATTTTGATGGTTCTTTTTATAGGAATATCAATTTTTATTTATGTAATTTTTTTATAAACAAAAAGTTTATAATGAAGTTATTAAAAGAGATATTTTTGTTGTTTAGGTTATTCCTCCTCCAAGGAGGCAGAGCCTCAACGGAGTAAAAACTTAAACCTCAAAAATGTTTCATTTCTATTTATCTGCATTTTTCATCTGTCTGCTACATTCACAGATTAATGCAAATCTAAGTGCAATTGTAGCGATTTTATTCAACATTTTAAGACTTTCTGTAAACTCAAGCACTGTCTAGAAAAGTGGTCTATTATGGGATGGCTACACCGTTAGCCGTTAGCATGACTCGTAGCTAACGTTAGCTCTGGTGCTAACAGCAACATGTTTTACATTGAGGTGATACCGTCGGCTTGAAGTGACGCAGTGATCAGAAAACTCTTTGTTGTACAATTTGTACACAACCAGGATTTTATCCAAGCTGCCATCAGGAAGATTTTTAAAAGGAAACTTTCTGCCCAACAAGCTCAATCTCATCTTCCTTCACTGTTCACCAGAGCCTGACTTCACTCAGTGCTTCCTGTGCTTCTTCTTCATGGCTACAAACAGACTTTAGGTTCATTACCGCCACCTACTGGGCTGCAGTGTTCATCAGAGCTACTGGTGTGCCAGAAATGAGGGAACTGAGGAGGCTGCAAGTAATTGCGTTATTATTTTTAACGTGTTATTTTCCGCTGTAATTAATCGAAATTAACGCATTACAGTCCCAGCCCTACTAATAACATATGAGGCTGAATGAAACAGGACATGTTGACTTTAGATCATTTAAGAGTTCTTAGTGTTGAGTTTCTGAAGACTTTAATTAACTGTGATGTGTGTTTATCTCTATTTTTCACAGATGAATCCATATTAAAAATGATTTACATGATGTTGATTTTCTTCTTACCTGCAGTAAACATTTGATTCTTTCTCCCGGAGCCACGATGACGGTGGTGAAAACTCCGGCCAGACATCCAGACAGGAAGATCTGAGAGTGTCTGGAGTTAAATACAGGGAAAAAAATGTCATCATTTAGAATTTTATGCCATAATTTGTACCTTAAAACTCATTATTTAGACTTTTTAAGTCATAATACGGATTTTTATGCCATAATCTGAACCTTATGACTCATAATTTAGACTTTTAAGTCATAATTTAAAATTTTACGCCATAATCTGAGCTTTATAACTCATAATTTAGGCTTTATAACTTATAATTTAAACTTTTTAAGTCATAATTTAGACTTTCTAACTCACAACCTAAACTTTAAAACTCATAATTTAGACTTTTTAATTTATAATTTGGATTTTTAATCTCATCAATTGGTCAATTTGGTCGTATTATCTCATATTTTAAACCTTTTAACTAATAATTTGGCATTTATATCAGAATTCAGGCTTTTCAAGTCATTATTTGAACTTTTAAGTCATAATTTTGACTTTTACATTATAATCGGAGCTTTTTAACTTATTATTTAGACTTAATTCATAATTCACAATTTTTAAATCAACATTTAGACTTTTAAACTCAGACTTTGGACTTTCAATCTCATCAATTGGCCTTTTTGTCTCAAATCGGTCATATTATCTCATATTTTAAACTTTTTAACTAAAAATTTGTCGTATTTATATCAGAATTTGGGCTTTTCAACTCAAAATTAGAATTTTTTAAAATCATAATTTGGACTTTTATCCCATAACCTGAATGTTATAATTTAAATTTAGACTTTTTAACTCATAATCTGGACTTTTAATCTCATCAGTTGGACTTTTAGGTCTCATTTTGGTCATATTATCTCATATTTTAAACCTTGTAACTAATAATTTGGCGTTTTATATCAGAATTCAGGCTTTTCAAGTCATTATTTGAACTTTTAAGTCATAATTTTGACTTTTACGTCATAATCGGAGCTTTTTAACTCATAATTTAGACTTAATTCATAATTCACAATTTTTAAATCAATATTTAGACTTTTAAACTCAGACTTTGGACTTTTAATCTCATCAATTGGACTTTTTATGTGTCAATTTGGTCGTATTATCTCCTATTTTAAACCCCCTGGCATTTCATATCAGAATTTTGTCTTTTCAACTCATATTTTGAACTTTTTAACTGACAGTTTAGTCCTTTGCGTCAGAATTTGGACTTTTTATGTAGTAATTTGGACTTTGTAACTCCTAATTAACATCATTTGGGCTTCTTACTTCATATTTGGGATGTTTTCTGTAATAACTCGGACTCTTTCTGTATAATTTCCAGCTCAGCAGAAGCTGCTGCTGGTTCCAGTTTGGTTTCCAGAGCAGCTGAAGATGGTTCTCTAAATATTCTGCTCATGTACAGTAGATGTAAAGCGAAGCAGTAATCTGAGCCGAGGCCGAGGGGGAAGTGGTCCAGACTCACCAATGGCAGCTCGCTTATATTTAGAGGGCAGTTTTCCAGGTATTACAACAACAACAACATTAGCTGTTGTCTCTGACTAATTCCTGCTGGAGGAGATTTAAGGACGTCTCAGGTTAGAATCAGGTTACAACCGTGGGATCAGCTAGCGTGGAACACCTGTTTCAAATTACTAAAAAGTACTAAAAATTTTAAAAAGCATTTTGTAAACTGGACTTTCAACTTATCATTCATTTCCTGAGTTGGATTTGTAGGGCAAAATTTGGACTTTTAGGTCAACATTTGGTATTTTAACCAATAATTTAGACTTATCATGCCATAAATTGGACTATTTAACTCATAATTTGGACTTTTTAACTCATAACTTGGACTTCTTAGCTCACGATTTTCACTTAGCTCACTTTTCATTCATAATTTTGGATTTTTAATTCATGATTTGGACTTTCAAATTCAGAAATTTGACTTTTTTAAAATCTTACAATCTTAAGTTTTCTTCCATAATTTGGACTTTTATGTCAAAATTTGATATTTTTAACCTACAATGAAAACTTATTATGACATAATTTGGACCTTTATGTCAATATTTGGACTTTTATCTCATGATTTTTACTTTTATTCTATAATCTGGATTTAGTAGCTCAGAGTTTGGTAGAATGTGGATTTTTAAAGTCTTAAGTTGGACTTTAATTGCATAATTTGGACTTTGTAAGCCATAAGTTCACATTTTATTCACCCACTCAGAGGTTTTCTGTTCACGTCGGTGGAATCAGTCTTTATCTTCAGTTTGTTCAGTCTGTCCACACTTAGAGCTGAGTGATGCTTTAGTGAGATAAGAGGAGAGTTCTACTAACGTTAGAGGTTTTCCAGGATCCGTCTGCTGAAGTTGTTTCCCCAAACCGAAGCCGAAGAAGCTGATGGCCATCATTGGAGCAACGCCAGCCAGAGGAGCCCCCATCCCCTTATAGAGCCCCAAGATACCCTGGAACCATGAAACGCATCATCTACAGTTAGAGATGGACAAAGAGACTTTTTGTTTTCTGTCTCATTTAATTTATATCTACAGTCATGAACTAAAGTGTCCATCCACCAATAAAGTCCATGTTTATCATCAGTCTTTAGTTTCCAACGACTCCTAGAACTTCAGAATCATTGAAACATGAATCTTTGTCACAAAAAACACTCATGAATTTTGGTTCATTTATTAAAGATCTTCTGGAAATATGAATGAACCTGCTGGATGAAAAATATACAAACACAAATGTTAATATTTGGTTATATTTGTCCCTTTCCACCTCAGTTCAGTTCTTCTGGTTTCAGTCTTCTGGTTCATCTTTGACTCCTCCGGACACTATACCTACCGTCAAGCATGGAGGTGGCAGTATCATTATACTATCAATTTAACTGACTCAAGTCTAAATCAGAAAGACAACAAGTTTAGTCCAGTTCAGCTAAACTAGTCTTTCTGACTCAGACTTGTTTCTCCATCAGTCCTCAGGTTCTTGATGGGTTTAAGTCAGGACTTTGGGGAGACCAGTCTAGAACCTTCATTCCAGCCTGATGGAACCATTTCTTTACCACGTCTGATGTATGTTTGGGCTCATTGTCTTGTTGAAACATCCAACTGTGTCCAAGATCAACCTTCTGCTGATGGTTTTAGGTTTTCCTGAAGACTGTGGAGGTGATCCTCCTTCTTCATTATTCCATTTACTTTGTGTAAAGCTCCAGTTCCACAGAGTATGATACTGCCACCACCATGCTTGATGGCAGGTTTGGTGTTCTTGGGGTTAAAAAAAGACCCGCCCAAGACAGTCTGAAACCAGTCCTAAACCAGACCTAAAAAGGTCTAAAACCAGGATGAAAATCAAACCAAAACCAGTCCAACATACAGTCTGAAACCAGTCGAACAGCACTTCAAAAAACACCCAGAACATGATACTGCCACCACCATGCTGGATGGTAGTTTGGTGTTCTTGGAGTTCCAAAAAATGTTCCAAAACAGTTGGAATATAGTTTGAAACCAGTCCTAAAAAAGTCAGAAACCAGTATAAAATCAGGACCAAAACCAAACCTGAACTATTCCTTAAGAAGTCCAATACAGTCTGAAACCTAAACCAATCCTAGACCAGTCCCAAGCAAGTCCAAAACTAGTTCAACATACAGTCTGAAACCAGTCCAGAAGCTCTTCTAGAAAGCCCCACAGCATGATACTGCCACCTCCATGCTTGGTGGTAGGTTCTGCTGGCTTATTGGTGGATCTAATGGGTTCTATTGAAAGTGGATCAGAGGAGTCATCAGCTGTAGTTGACTGGAATCACTAACAAGAGGCCAGTTCAAGTTACTGTGATGTTTCTGTGACTTTCTATAAGTTTCAGTGTTGTTTGTGTGACTTTCTGAGTATTTGTTTGTGTTTTTTTGTGGTTTTCGGTGAGTGTACCTCCTTGGAGACGGTCTTTCTGAAGCAGTCGTAGGTTCCCGTGTAGAGAACGTACTGAGCAGCTTTGGGTTGCGTCTGCAGTCTCACCTGAAACAGTTTGAATGGAAACAGATTAAACTGAGCTGATAAAGACTCTAAACGAGGAGGAGTGAATCTGCTGCTGCCGCTCCGACTGATAACAAACTGACGGTTGGTCTGACGATCACATGTTCACCAGGAGATAAAACACAATCTGCAGCTGAACAAAGACTCACTCTGTCATTTATTAATTCTGACTGAGGCTCAAGGAGATTAAATACAAAACTTTATGGATCAGTGCAGTTAGTAAAACATGAATTTTAACTCAGAATTTAGACATTAGAGCTCACAATTCTGACTTCTTGTCTTATCATTTCAACATTTTTACTGATATTTGAAGCCTTTTACATCATAATTATGATGTATTAACTCATAATCTTGATTTTTAATTTATATTTTAGCCTTTACTGAATCTTTAACATCATAATTCTGACTATTAGCTCAAAACTTTGACGTTTAATGTGATTTTCTTTTGCTTTTCAACTTATAATTCAGATGTTATTCACATATATTTCATTTTATATCATAATTTGTACAATTTAATTCATAAATCTTACTTCGATTTTGACTCATATTAGCCAAATGTCTTCATATTTTGGCTTCTTATGACATTTTATGTGACAATTTTTACATTTTCATGACTCATTTAGACTTTTTTCAGTTTTTGAGGTTTTATGTGACAGTTTTGACCCTAAAGCACAATTCTGACAATTTAGGTCCTAAGTTTGACACATTATCTCATTATTTACAGACATTTTAAC
Source organism: Amphiprion ocellaris (assembly GCF_022539595.1). Taxonomy (NCBI): domain Eukaryota; kingdom Metazoa; phylum Chordata; class Actinopteri; family Pomacentridae; genus Amphiprion; species Amphiprion ocellaris. The sequence continues at coordinate 2,019,158 of NC_072773.1, forward strand.
TCATACACTTTTTTTTAACTCATTACATTTTGTCTAATAATAGTTATATTTTATCTAAAAATATATTTTTTATCCAACAATTGTCATATTTTATCTAATGATTGTTACATTTTATCTAATAATTGTTACATTTTATATAATAATTGTTACATTTATCTAATAATTGTTCCATTTTATATAATTGTTATATTTTAGCTAATAATTGTTACATTTATCCAATAATTGTCATATTTTATCTAATGATTGTTACATTTTATCTAATAATTGTTACATTTATATAATAATTGTTACATTTTATCTAATAATTGTTACATTTATCTAATAATTGTTAGATTTTATATAATAATTGTTACATTTTATCTAATAATTGTTAGATTTTATATAATAATTGTTACATTTATCTAATAAGTTTTACATTTTAATTAACAATTGTTACATTTATCCAATAATTGTTACATTTTATTTAATAATTGTTATATTTTGTCTTATAATTGTTACATTTTAACTAATAATTGTTACATTTCATAAAATAATTTGTCACATTCTGTTACATTTGGACATTTTATCTAATGATTGCTTCATTTTATAAAATTGTTGTTACATTCAATGTTGTGATTTTGACTTTAAAACTTAAAATTATGTCCCAAGTTTGATGTTTAATTTTCTAATTCTGACTTCTGAGCCTTTAAACCTGATTTTCGGTTATAAATGTGACTTTTTATTGTACTTGAGAACTTTTATCTCATAATTTGGACGTTTGAAGTGAACATTTTGACCCTTTAGATCATGAGTTTTACTTTGTGACACCATAAAGGTATAAAATGAACCTTCTCTCTTTACAATCACCTGATTTTCAACCCCTTCCAGTGTGTTTCTGCTCTCCTCCTGTCTGATCCTGTTGCTGCTTCCTGACCTCTGAGACTTTTTAAGCTGATTTATCAATAATCCCTGCAGCTCCTCCATGTTCCTGACTCACAGAACCTTTACAGAACCTCCACAGAACCTGTCCTTGGTGTCTACACAGAAGTTTTGAGTCACCTTGATGGTGTCCAGCGGGTGTCCTGCCAGCAGCAGACACGCTCCTCCGAACCCTCCAGCCACGAAGTTCTTCAGCGGAGAAACTCGGATGTTCTCCCCCATCCTGCTGCCTCATGACCGGCCTCAGAGCCGGCAGCGCTCCGCTACAGCCGCCGCGGAGCAGCGCTCAGTCCGGGGCAGAGACAGCGACTGATGTCCGGTGACAGAACCGGGAGGATCCGTTAGTCTGTCCGTTAGTCTGAGCGTCTGTCTGACTGCTTTTCTGTCTGTCTAGACTCTGACCACATCTCCAGACAGCTGAACAGAAACAGCGACCTGCTGCGGTTGTAAAGGAAAACACAGGATTTAACCACAGACTGCAACAAAGTTTTATTATCTTTATGTAGAATAAAGTTTTATTCTACAGTCTGTGGATTCAACCATAGAATAGAATAAAGATTTATTATACGATCTATGGATTTAACGAGCTGCCAAAATAAAGCAGAAATAGCTAAATATTTTCTTTATAAAGTTATTTAAACAATGTATATATATATATATATGAACATTTACGCCAATATTCTATGTTTTCATTTGTAAATACGATTTTTTGTGGCATGATTTTAATATTAAACTTTAAAAATTGACCTTTTATGTCCTAATTTTGACATGAACTCATAATTCTAATTTTTAACTCATAAATGTGACTATTTTGTCCTAATTTTGACTTCAAACTCATAAATTTGACTTTTATGTGTAAAATTTTGACTTTAAACTCATAAATGTGACGTTTTATGTCATAATCTTGACTTTTAACCCATACATTTCAACTTCAAGGTCATAATTATGACCTTTAACTCAAACATTTGATATTTGATATCATCAGCATCGCTTTAAACTTGGACGTTTTATTTGTTTTTGATCATAATGTTGATTTTTAACTCAGACATTTATTTTCTGTCATAAATTTTCACTTTTTTTCTTTCGAAAAATATTTTTTGGCACTTCAATGCCAAATTTAGTTTCTTTTAAACCTCATAAATTGTTTTTGTTTTTAATCTCCCAAACTGAAATTTTATCTTATGAGTTTTGCTTTTATTTATGTCTCGATTTTTATTCTTAGCGCATAAATTTGACCTTTGCGTCAAAATTTTTTTTAAATTTATTTTTACAATTATTCTTTTTTTTGTTTCCTTAAATTAATTTTTGGCACTTTTATACCTTTTTTTTTTTTTTTTAACTTTTTTAACCTTATAGTTTGGGTTTTTATTAAAAATCTCACAAATTGGAATTTTATCTCGTGAATTTTATTGATGTCCTAATTTTAATTCATCCGTTCATACATAGTTTGGACTGTTCTTGTCGCAGTTTTCAAGCTTCGTTTTCCGTTCAGTAAAAAAAACTACAAAAACGGCGGCGCACTCGCTCTACGTCATCACCAGGCGTCCTAGCGGGAACTCGACGGTTTGGAAACCGGAGTTTGGATTCAGACGAACTGAAGGATCCTTTTCACCGAGCAGCTGGTTAAACTGGGTGCTGATTCTACTGCAGACTGGTTAGTGGAGGTTAACTTATTAACTAACTGGTTAATTAACCACACAGAGTCCAGTTAGAGACGATAGTTAGCTTTGGTTAGCTGTAGCTGCTACCAGAAGCTTCCTGTTTGTTTGTTTTCTTGTTTATCTTCGGTTGTTTTATAGTTTCCTACTTTGTTCTCTGTATTTTCAGCCGTCATGTCCAACAGGAAGCGGCTGTCCAACACCCAGAGCTCCTCTCAGGCCAGAGTAAGTCTGGACCATTATTTAGTCTGTTTATATTCAGTTTATTTACTGGATTTATTAATATTATGGCTGATACACACTTTAAAAAGTGTGATAGGAGAATTATTAATAGGAATTATCAAAGTAAATAAATAATAATGATGTGTAAACTACTTTAGACCAGATTCAGATCTAAAAACTCCACATTTAGACTCAGAAAATGTGGTCAGGACTATTCCAAAACACCCAAAAACAGGCTTTTCAAACCTTTTTTTGTAGTTGTAAAAACATATAAACGGGTGATTTTTCTGTCCCAATCAGGTCTAGTTTCAAAAACCACCACATTTAGACGTGTAAAATCCTTTCTGGATTAAAGTTGACACTGAAAGATGCAAAAATGACACAAAGGGACAAAAAAATGCAATGGTGACACAAAAGGATCTGCAAAAGATGCAAAAATGACACTAATATACACAAAAATGACATTAAAAGATGTAAAAAGCTGCAAAAATGACACTAACAGATG